>NW_022096902.1:0-13340 GCF_006542625.1 Nomascus leucogenys
ATTCTTTTTCCACTGTGGGTCCATTAGCGCTCCGATTGTCCACTTGCAGTTTCTACAGAAAGATGTTTCAGAACTGCTCAATCAAAAGTAAGCTTCAACTCCGTTACTTGAATGCACAGAACAGAGAGAAGTTTCACAGAATGCTTCTGTGTATTTTTATTTAGATATTTTATTTTTCCACTATAGGCCCCTTAGCGCTCCGAATGTCCACTTCAGTTTCTACAGAAAGTGTGTTTCAGAACTTCTCAATCAAAAGTAAGCTTCAACTCTGTTAGATTGAATGCACAGAACAGAAAGAAGTTTCACAGAATGCTTCTGTGTAGTTTTTATTTGAAGTATCACTTTTTCCACTATAGGCCCTTCAGCGCTCGGAATGTCAACTTGCAGTTTCTACAGAAAGATGTTTCAGAACTGCTCAATCAAATGTAAGCTTCAACTCTGTTAGTTGAATGCTCAGAACAGAAAGTTGTTTCACAGAATGCTTCTGTGTAGTTTTTATTTGAAGATATTCCTTTTTCCACTATATGCCCCTTAGAGCTCCGAATGTCCACTTGCAGTTTCTACAGAAAGAGTGTTTCAGAACTGCTCCATCAATTGTAAGCTTCAACTCTGTTAGTTGAATGCACAGAACAGAAAGAAGTTTCACAGAATGGTTCTTTGTAGTTTTTATCTGAAGATATCCCTTTATCCACTACAGGCCCTTTAGCGCTCGGAATATCAACTTGCAGTTACTAAAGAAAGAGTGTTTCAGAACTGCTCAATCAAAAGGAAGCTTCAACTCTGTTAGATGAAAGCACAGAACAGAAAGAAGTTTCACAGAATGCTTCTGTGTAGTTTTTAGCTGAAGATATCTCTTTATCCACCATAGGCCCTTTAGCGGTCGGAATGTCAACTTGCAGTTGCTACAGAAAGAGTGTTTCGAACTGCTCAATCAAAAGTAAGCTTCAACTCTGTTAGATGAAAGCACAGAACAGAAAGAACTTTCACAGAATGCTTCTGTGTAGTTTTTAGCTGAAGATATCTCTTTATCCACCATAGGCCCTTTAGCGGTCAGAATGTCAACTTGCAGTTGCTACAGAAAGTGTGTTTCAGAACTGCTCAATCAAAAGTCAGCTTCAACACTGTTAGTTGAATGGACAGAACAGAAAGAAGTTTCACAGAATGCTTCTGTGTAGTTTTTAATTGAAGGTATCGCTTTTTCCACTATAGGGCCTTTAGCGAACGGAACATCAACTTCCAGTTTCTACAAAAAGAGTCCTTCAGGAATGCTCAAATCAAAAGTAAGCTTCAACAATGTTAGTTGAAAGGACTGAGCAGAAAGAAGTTTCACTGAATGCTTCTGTGGAGTTTTTATTTGAAGATATTCTTTTTGCACTACAGGCCCCTTAGTGCTCTGAATGTCCACTTGCAGTTTCCACAGAAAGAGTGTTTCAGAACTGTTCAATCAAAAGTAAGCATCAACTCTGTTAGTTGAATGCACAGATCAGAAAGTAGTTTCACAGAATGCTTCTGTGTAGTTTTTATTTGAAGATATTCCTTTTTCCACTATAGGCCCCTTAGCGTTCAGAATGTCCACTTGCAGTTTCTACAGAACGAGTGTCTCAGAACTGCTCAATCAAAGGAAAATTTCAACTCTGTTAGTTGAATGCACAGAACAGAAAGTAGTTTCACAGAATGCTTCTGTGTAGTTTGTATTTGGAGATATTTCTTTTACCACTATAGGCCCGTTAGTGCTCCGAATGTCCACCTGCAGTTTCTACAGAAACGGTGTTTCAGAACTGCTCAATCAAAAGTAATCTTCAACTGTGTTAGTTGAATGCACAGAATAGAAGGAAGTTTCACAGAATGCTTCTGTGTAGTTTTTATTTGAAGATATCCCGTTTTCCACTATAGGACTTTAGCGCACGGAATGCCAACTTCCAGTTTCTACAGAAGAGTGTTTCAGAACTGCACAATCAAAAGTAAGCTTCAACTCTGTTAGTTGAAAGGACAGAACAGAAAGAAGTTTCACTGAATGCTTCTGTGTAGTTTTTATTTGAAGATATTCTTTTTGCACTATAGGCCCCTTAGCGCTCCGAATGTCCACTTGGAGTTTCTACACAAAGAGTGTTTCAGAACTGCTCAATCAAAAGTAAGCTTCAATTCTGTTAGTTGAATGAACAGAAGAGAAAGAACTTCCACAGAATGCTTCTGTGCAATTTTTATTTGGAGATATTTGTTTTTCTACTATAGGATCCTTAGCACTCGGAATGTCAACTTGCAGTTTCTTCAGAAAGAGACTTTCAGAACTGCTCAATCAAAAGTAAGCTTCCATTCTGTTAGTTGAATGCACAGAACAGAAAGAAGTTTCACAGAATTCTTCTGTGTAGTTTTTATTTGAAGATACCATTTTTCCACTATAGGCCCTTTAGCACTCGGAAAGTCAACTTTCAATTTCTACCGAAAGAGTGTTTCAGAACTGCTCAATCAAAAGTAAGCTTCAACTCAGTTGAATGGACAGAACAGAAAGAAGTTTCACAGAATGCTTCTGTGTAGTTTTCATTTGAAGATATCGCTTTTTCCACTCTAAGTCCCTTAGGGCTCAGAATGTCCACTTGCAGTTTCTACAGGAAGAGTGTTTCAGAACTGCTGAATCAAAAGTAAGCTTCAACTCTGTTTGTTGAATGCGCAGAACAGAAAGAATTTTCACAGAATGCTTCTGTGTAGTTTTTATCTGAAGATAACCCTTTATCCAATATAGGACCTTTAGCGGTTGGAATGTCAACTTGGTGTTTCTATAGAAAGAGTGTTTCAGAACTTCTCAATCAAATGTCAGCTTCAACTCTTTTTCTTGAATGGACAGAACAGAAAGAAGTTTCACAGAATGCCTCTGTGTAGTTTTTATTTGAAGATATTCCTTTTTCCACTATAGGCCCCTTAGCGCTCCGAATATCCACTTGCAGTTTCTACAGAAAGAGTGTTTCAGAACTGCTCAATCAAAAGTAATCTTCAACTCTGTTAGTTGAATGCACAGAATAGAAAGAAGTTTCACAGAATGCTTCTGTGTAGTTATTATTTGAAGATATCTGTTTTTCCACTATTGGCCCCATAGCGTTCAGAATGTCCACTTGCAGTTTCTACAGAAAGAGTGTTTCAGAAGTGCTCAATCAAAAGTAAGCTTCAACTCTGTTAGTTGAATGCACAGAACAGAAAGAAGTTTCACAGAATGCTTCTTTGTACTTTTTATTTGGAGATATTACTTTTTCCACTATAGGCTCCTTAGCGCTGGGAATGTCAACTTGCAGTTTCTACAGAAAGAGTGTTTCAGAACTGCTCAATCAAAAGTAAGCTTCAACTCTGTTTGTTGAATGGACAGAACAGAGAGCAGTTTCACAGAATGCTTCTGTGTAGTTTTTATTGGAATATATTCCTTTTTCCACTATAGGCCCCTTAGCGTTCAGAATGTCCACTTGCAGTTTCTACAGAAAGAGTGTTTCAGAACTGTTCAATGAAAAGTAAGCATCAACTCTGTTAGTTGAATGCACAGAACAGAAAGATGTTTCACAGAATGCTTCTGTGTAGTTTTTACTTGAAGATATTCCTTTTTCCACTATAGGCCCCTTAGCGCTCCGAATGTCCACTTGAAGTTTCTACAGAAAGAGGGTTTCAGAACAGCTGAATCAAAAGTAAGCTTCAAGTCTGTTAGTTGAATGCAGAGAACAGAAGGAAGTTTCACAGAATGCTTCTGTGTAGTTTTTATTTGTAGATTTTACTTTTTGCACCATAGGCTCCTTAGCGCTCGGAATGTCAACTTTCAGTTTCTACAGAAAGAGTGCTCCAGAACTGCTCAATCAAAAGTCAGCTTCAACACTTTTAGTTGAATGGACAGAACAGAAAGAAGTTTCAGAATGCTTCTGTGTAGTTTTTATTTGAAGATATTCCTTTTTCCACTTTTGGTCCATTAGCGCTCCGATTGTCCACTTGCAGTTTCTACAGAAAGGGTGTTTCAGAACTGCTCAATCAAAAGTAAGCTTCAACTCCGTTACTTGAATGCACAGAACAGAGAGAAGTTTCACAGAATGCTTCTGTGTAATTTTATTTAGATATTTTACTTTTTCCACTATAGGCCCCTTAGCGCTCCGAATGTCCACTTGCAGTTTCCACAGAAAGAGTGTTTCAGAACTGCTGAATCATAAGTAAGCTTCAACACTGTTAATTGAATGCACAGAACAGAAAGAAGTTTCACAGAATGCTTCTGTGTAGTTTTTATTTGAAGATATTCCTTTTTCCACTATATGCCCCTTAGAGCTCCGAATGTCCACTTGCAGTTTCTACAGAAAGAGTGTTTCAGAACTGCTCCATCAATTGTAAGCTTCAACTCTGTTAGTTGAATGCACAGAACAGAAAGAAGTTTCACAGAATGGTTCTTTGTAGTTTTTATCTGAAGATATCCCTTTATCCACTACAGGCCCTTTAGCGCTCGGAATATCAACTTGCAGTTATAAAGAAAGAGTGTTTCAGAACTGCTCAATCAAAAGTAAGCTTCAACTCTGTTAGATGAAAGCACAGAACAGAAAGAAGTTTCACAGAATGCTTCTGTGTAGTTTTTAGCTGAAGATATCTCTTTATCCACCATAGGCCCTTTAGCGGTCGGAATGTCAACTTGCAGTTGCTACAGAAAGAGTGTTTCGAACTGCTCAATCAAAAGTAAGCTTCAACTCTGTTAGATGAAAGCACAGAACAGAAAGAACTTTCACAGAATGCTTCTGTGTAGTTTTTAGCTGAACATATCTCTTTATCCACCATAGGCCCTTTAGCGGTCGAATGTCAACTTGCAGTTGCTACAGAAAGTGTGTTTCAGAACTGCTCAATCGAAAGTCAGCTTCAACACTGTTAGTTGAATGGACAGAACAGAAAGAAGTTTCACAGAATGCTTCTGTGTAGTTTTTATTGAAGGTATCGCTTTTCCACTATAGGGCCTTTAGCGCACGGAACATCAACTTCCAGTTTCTACAAAAAGAGTCCTTCAGGAATGCTCAAATCAAAAGTAAGCTTCAACAATGTTAGTTGAAAGGACTGAGCAGAAAGAAGTTTCACTGAATGCTTCTGTGGAGTTTTTTATTTGAAGATATTCTTTTTGCACTACAGGCCCCTTATGCTCCGAATGTCCACTTGCAGTTTCTACAGAAAGAGTGTTCAGAACTGTTCAATCAAAGTAAGCATCAACTCTGTTAGTTGAATGCACAGAACAGAAAGTAGTTTCACAGAATGCTTCTGTGTAGTTTTTATTTGGAGTATTCTTTTCCACTATAGGCCCGTTAGTGCTCCGAATGTCCACTGCAGTTTCTACAGAAACGGTGTTTCAGAACTGCTCAATCAAAAGTAAGCTTCAACTCTGTTAGTTGAATGCCAGAACAGAAGGAGTTTCACAGAACGCTTCTGTTAGTTTTATATTAGATATACTTTTCCATCTTAGGCCTTTTAGCGCTTGAATGTCAACTTGCAGTTTTACAGAAAGAGTTTCAGAACTGCTCAATGAAAAGTAGCTTCAACTTGCTTAATGCAAGAACAGAAAAAGTTCAAGAATCTTCTGTATTTTATTGAGATATCTTTTTCCACTAAGGCCCTTAGCGCTCAGAATGTCAAGTTGCAGTTTCACCGAAAGAGGTTTCAGAACTGCTCAATCAAAGTAAGCTTCAACTCCGTTAGTTGAATGACAGAACAGAAAGAGTTCACAGAATGTTTGTGTAGTTTTTTTGAAATATTCCTTTTCCACTATAGGCCCTTAGCGCCGATGCCACTTAGTTCACAGAAAAGTTCAGAACTGAATCAAAGTAAGCTTTCAAATCGTTAGTGAATGCACCAGAACAGAAAAGAAGTTCACAGAATGCTCTGTGTTAGTTATTTATTTGAAATATCTTTTCCACTGTATTGCCGCATTAGCCTGGCTCGGAATGTCAACTTGCGATTTCTACAGAAAGAGTCAGAACTGTCAACAAAAATAATCCACAAGTAATGACAGAACAGAAAGAAGTTTCAAGAATGCTTCTGTAGTTTTATTTGAAAATATTTTTCCACAAAAAATCACTGATACAAAAGATTCAAACTGCAACAAAAGTAGTAATGTAGTTGAATGACAGAACAGAAAGAGTTTCACAGAATGCTTCTGTGTTTTTTTTGAATATTCTTTTATGGCCCTTGCTTAGAAGCACTGCATAGAGAATGTCAAAATGCAGTTTTAACAGAAAAGAAGAATGATTTAAAAACTCAATACAGATCAAATGTCTACAGAAAGAGTTAAACTGTAATAAAAGTTAAAATAAAAACAGAACAAAAGAAGTTTAAGAATGCTTCTGTGTATTTTATTGAATTTTTTTTCTAAGACTCATTACTTTTTCACAAAGTATATGCTCATTAATAAGCTCAACTGTTACTTGAATGCACAGAACAGAATGAAGTTTCACAGAATGCTTCTTGTGTATTTTTTATTTAATATTTTTAATTTTTCCATAACTATAGGCCCTCCTTAGCCGTCAGAATGTCCATTGCAGTTTCTACAGAAAAGAGTGTTTCAGAACTCTCAACATAAGTAAGCTTCAACACTGTTAATTGAAAGCACAGACAGAAAGAAGTTTCACAGAATCTTCTGTGTAGTTTTATTGAAATATTCCTTTTTCCAACATATGCCCCTTAGAGTCGAATGTCCACTTGCAGTTCTACAGAAAAGGTTTCAAACTGCTCATCAATGTAACTCAACTCTGTTAGTTGAATGCACAGAACAGAAGAAGTTCACAATTTTTTAGTTTTTATTGAAGATATCCTTATCCACTCAGGCCTTAGCGCTCGAATACAACTGCATAAAAAAAGAGTGTCAGAACGCTCAATTCAAAAAAGCTCAACTCTGTTAGTGGAAAGCACAGAAGAGAAGTTTCACAGAATGCTTCTGTGTATTTTTATTGAGATATTGCTTTTTCCACCATAGGTTCCTAGCGCTCAGAATTCAACTTGCCAGATTATACAGAAAGGGTGTTTCAGAACTGCTCATTTCAAAAGTCAGCTTCAACTCTGTTAGTTGAATGACAGAAGAGAAAGAAGTTTCACAGAATGCTTCTGTGTAGTTTCTATTTGAAGAATAATTTTCCTCTTAGGCCGCATAGCGCTCCGATGTCAACTTGCAGTTCGACAGAAAGAGTGTTTTAGAACTGCCCAATCAAAGCAAGCTTATCCTGTAGTTGAATGCCAGAACAGAAAGACGTTTCACAGAATGCTTTTGTCTAGTTTTTTTGAAGATATGCCTTTTTCCACTATAGGCCACTTTAGTGTTCGGATTTCCATTGCAGTTTCCACAGAAAGAGTGTTTCAGAACTGCTAATCAAAAGTAACTTTAAATCTGTTAGTTGAAGCACAGAAGGAAGAATTCACAGAATTTCTGTTAGTTTTATTGAAGGTGCCTTTTAACACCTAGGCTCAGAAGTCCACTTGCATTCTAAAAAAGATTTTCAGAATGCTCAACAAAAGTAAGCTTCAACCTGTAGTGAATGACAGAAAGAAAGAAGTTTCACAGAATGCTACTGTGTATTTTTATTGGAGAAACTTCTTTTCCACTATAGGCCCATAGCGCTCCAAATGTATGCTTCCAGATTCCATGGAAAGAGATTTTCAGAACTGCTCATCACAGGTAAGTTTTAACACTGTTAGTTGAATGCACAGAACAGAAAGAACTTTCACAGAATGCTTCTGTGTAGGTTTTATTTGAAGATATCCCTTTTTCCACTATAGGCCCCTTAGAGCTCTGACTGTCCACTTGCAGTTTCTACAGAAAGAGTGTTTCAGAACTGCTCAATCAAAAGTAAGCTTCAACTCCGTTAGTTGAATGCGCAGAACAGAAAAATTTTCACAGAATGCTTCTTTGTAGTTTTTATCTGAGATATCGCTTTATCCACTATTGGCCCTTTAGCGGTCGAATGTCAACTTGCAATTTTACACAAAGATTGTTTCAGAACTGCCCAATCAAAAGTCAGCTTCAACTCGGTTAGTTTGAACGGACAGAACAGACAGAAGTTTCACAGAATGCTTCTGTGTTGTTTGTATTTGAAGATATTCCTTTTTCCACTACAGGCCCCTTAGTTCAGAATGTCCACTTGCAGTTTCTACAGAAAGAGTGTTCAGAACTGCTCAATCAAAAGAAAGCTTCAACTCTGTTAGTTGAATGCACAGAACAGAAGAAGTTTCACAGAATGCTTCTGTGTAGATTTTATTTGGAGATATTTCTTTTTCCACTATAGGCCCCTTAGCGCTCCGAATGTCCACCTGCAGTTTCTACAGAAATGGTGTTTCATAACTGCTCAATCAAAGTAAGCTTCACTCTGTTAGTTTAGTGCACAGAAGAGAAAGAAGTTTCACAGAATGCTTCTGTGTAGTTTTTATTTGAAGATATCCCTTTTCCACTATAGGCCATGTAGCGCTTGAATTGTCAACTTGCAGTTTCTACAGAAAGAGGGTTTCACAACTGCTCAATCAAAAGTAAGCTTGAACACTGTTAGTTGAATGCACAGAAAAGAGAAAGTTTCACAGAATGCTTCTGTGTAGTTTTTATTTGAAGTTATTCCTTTTCCACTATTGGTCCCCTAGCGCTCCTAATGTCCACTTGCATTTTCTACAGAAAGAGTGTTTCAGAACTGCTCAATGAAAAGTAAGCTTCAACTCTGTTAGTTGAATGCACAGAACAGAAAGTAGTTTCACAGAATGCTTCTGTGTAGTTTTTATTTGAAGATATCCCTTTTTCCACTATAGGCCCTTTAGTGCACGGATTGTCAACTTCCAGTTTCTACAGAAAGAGTGTTTCAGAACTGCTCAATCAAAAGTAAGCTTCAACTCTGTTAGTTGAAAGGACAGAACAGAAAGAAGTTTCACTGAATGCTTCTGTGTAGTTTTATTTGAAGATATTCCTTTTTCCACTGTAGGCCCCTTAGCGCTCCGAATGTCCACTTGCAGGTTCTACAGAAAAGTGTTTCAGAACTGCTCAATCAAAAGAAGCGTCAACTCTGTTAGTTGAATGCACAGAACAGAAAGAAGTTCACAGAATGCTTCTGTGTAGTTTTATTTGAAGATATCCCTTTTTCCACTATTGGCCCTTTAGCGCTCAGAATGTCAACTTGCAATTTCTACAGAAAGAGTGTTTCAGAACTGCTCAAACAAAAGTAAGCTTCAACTCTCTTAGTTGAATGGACAGAACAGAAAGAAGTTTCACAGAATGCTTCTGTGTAGTTTTATTTGAAGATATCCTTTTTCCACTATAGACCCTTTAGCGCTCCGAATGTCCACTTGCAGTTTCTACTGAAAGAGTGTTTCAGAACTGCTCAATCAAAGTAAGCTTCAAATTTGTTAGTTGAATGCGGAGAACAGAAAGAATTTTCACAGAATGCATCTGTGTTGTTTTTATCTGAAGACATCACGTTAACCAATATAGGCCCTTCGCGGTCGGAATGTCAACTTGCAGTTTCTACAGAAAGAGTGTTTCAGAACTGCTCAGTCAAAAGTCAGCTTCAACACTGTTAGTTGAATGGACAGAACAGAAAGGAGTTTCACAGAATGCTTCTGTGTAGATTTTATTTGGAGATATTTCTTTTTCCACTATAGGCCCCTTAGCGCTCCGAATGTTCACTTGCAGTTTCTACAGAAATGGTGTTTCATAACTTCTCAATCAAAAGTAAGCTTCAACTCTGTTAGTTAGTGCAGAGAACAGAAAGAAGTTCACAGAATGCTTCTGTGTAGTTTTTATTTGAAGATATCCCTTTTTCCACTATAGGCCCTTTAGCGCTTGGAATGTCGACTTGCAGTTTCTACAGAAAGAGAGTTTCACAAGTGCTCAATCAAAAGTAAGCTTGAACACTGTTAGTTGAATGGACAGAAGAGAAAGAAGTTTCACAGAATGCTTCTGTGTAGTTTTTATTTGAAGATATTCCTTTTTCCACTATAGGCCCCCTAGCGCTCCTAATGTCCACTTGCAGTTTCTACAGAAGAGTGTTTCAGAACTGCTCAATGAAAAGTACGCTTCAACTCTGTTAGTTGAGTGCACAGAACAGAAAGAAGTTTCACAGAATGCTTCTGTGTAATTTTTATTAGTAGATATCCCTTTTTCCACTATAGGCCCTTATAGTGCACGGATTGTCAACTTCCAGTTTCTACAGAAAGAGTTTTTCAGAACTGCTCAATCAAAAGTAAGCTTCAACTCTGTTAGTTGAAAGGACAGAACAGAAAGAAGTTTCACTGAATGCTTCTGTGTAGTTTTTATTTGAAGATATTCCTTTTTCCACTGTAGGCCACTTAGCGCTCCGAATGTCCACTTGCAGGTTCTACAGAAAGAGTGTTTCAGAACTGCTCAATCAAAAGTAATTGTCAACTCTGTTAGTTGAATGCACAGAGCAGAAAGAAGTTTCACAGAATGCTTCTGTGTAGTTTTTATTTGAAGATATCTCTTTTTCCTCTATTGGCCTTTAGTGCTCAGAATGTCAACTTGCAGTTTCTACCGAAAGAGTGTTTCAGAACTGCTCAATCAAAAGTAAGCTTCAACTCTGTTAGTTGAATGGACAGAACAGAAAGAAGTTTCACAGAATGCTTCTGTGTAGTTTTTATTTGAAGATATTCCTTTTTAAACTATACGCCCCTTAGCACTCCGAACGTCCACTTGCAGTTTCTACAGAAAGAGAGTTTCAGAACTGCTCAATCAAAACAAAGTTTCAACTCTGTTAGTTGAATGCAAAGAACAGAATGGAGTTTCACAGAATGCTTCTGTGTAGTTTTTCTTTGGAGATATTTCTTTTCCCACTGTAGGCCCCTTAGCGCTCCAAATGTCCACCTGCAGTTTCTACAGAAAGGATGTTTCAGAACTGCGCAATCAAAAGTAAGCTTCAACTCTGTTAGCTGAAAGCACAGTACAGAAGTGTTTTCACAGAATGCTTCTGCGTAGTTTTTATTCGAAGATATCCCTTTTACACTTTAGGCCCTTTAGGGCTCGAAATGTCAACTTGCAGTTTCTACAGAAAGAGTGTTTCAGAACTGCTCAATCAAAGGTAAGCTTCAACTATGTAGTTGAATGCACAGAACAGAAAGAAGTTCCACAGAATCCTTCTGTGTAGTTTTTATTTAAAGACATTCCTTTTTCCACTGTAGGCCCTGTAGCGCTCCGTATGTCCACTTGCAGTTTCTACAGAAAGGGTGTTTCAGAACTACTGAATCAAAAGTAAGGTTCAGGTCTGTTAGCTGAATGCACAGATCAGAAAGAAGTTCACAGAATCCTTCTGTTATTTTTATTTGAAGATATTCCTCTTTCTACTACAGACCCTTATAGTTCCGAATGTCCGCTTGCGTTTCTACAGAAAGAGTGTTTCAGAACTCTTCAATCAAGAGTGAGGTTCAACTCTGTTAGCTGAATGCGCCCATCAGAACAAAGTTTCACAGAACTCTTCTGTGTAGTTTTTATTTGAACATATTCCTTTTTCCAGTAGAGGACCCTTAGCACTCCGAATGTCCACTTGCAGTTTCTACAGAAAGAGTGTTTCAGAGCTGCTCAATCAAAAGAAAAGTTCAGCTCTGTTAGCTGAATGCACAGATCAGAAAGAAGTTTCACAGAATGCTTCTGTGTAGTTTTTAGCTGAAGACATTCCTTTTTCACTATAGGCCCCTTAGCGCTCCGAACGTCCACTTGCAGTTTCTACAGAAAGCGTGTCTCAGAACTGCTCAATCAAAAGTAAGGTTCAACTCTGTTAGATGAATGCATAGATTGGAAAGAATTTTCCACAGAGTGCCTCTGCGTAGTTTTTATTTGAGGATATTCCTTTTTCCACTATAGGCCCTAAGTGCTCTGAATGTCCACTTGCACTTTCTACAGAAAGAGTGTTTCAGAACTGCTCAATCAAAGGTTAGGTTCAACTCCGTTAGTTGAATGCACGTATCAGAGATAACTTTCACAGACTACTTCTGTGTGGTTTTTATTTGAAGATATTCCTTTTTCCACTATGGGCCCCTTACCGCTCTGAATGTCCACTAGCAGATTTACAGAAAAAGTGTTTCAGAACTGCACAATCAAAAGTAAGGTTCAACTCTGGTTGGTTGAATGCACAGATCAGAAAGTAGTTTCACAGAATGCTTCTGTGTAATTTTTATAAGACCATATTCCTTTTTCCACTATAGGCCGCTGATCGCTGCGTATGTCCAATTGCTGTTTCTACAGAAAGAGTGTTTAAGAACTGCGCAATAAAATGTAACGTTCAACTCTGTTAGTTGAATGCACAGATCGGAAAGTAGTTTCATGGAATGCTTCTGTGTAGTTTTTATTTGAAGACATTGCTTTTTCCACCATAGGCCCCTTAGCGCTCCGAATGTCCTGTTGCAGTTTCTACATAATGAAGAGTTTCAGAACTCCTCAATCAAATGTAAGGTTCAACTCTGTTATTGAATATAGAAATCAGATAGTAGTTTCACAGAATGCCTCTGTATAATTTTTATTTGAAGATATTCCTTTTCCACTATAATTCTCTTCGCCGCTCCAAATATCCACTGCAGTTTCTACAGAAAGATTGTTTCAGAACTCCTCAACCAAAATAAGTTCAACACTGTTTGTTGAATTCACAGAACAGAAAAAGTTTCACAGAATGCTTCTGTGTATTTTTTATTCGGAGATATTCCTTTTTCCACTATTGCCCCTTTGTGCTCTGAATGTCCACTTGCAGTTTCTACAGAAAGAGTGTTTCAGAACTCTTCAATCAAATTAAGGCTCTACTCTCTTAGTTGAATGCACAGATCAGAAAGAGTTTCATAGAATGCTTCTGTGTTGTTTTTATTTGAATACATTACTATTTCCACTAAAGGAACCTCAGTGCTCGGAATGACAGCTGTCAGTTTCTACAGAAAGAGTGTATCAGAACTGCTCAATCAAAAGTAAGGGTGAACTCTGTTATATGAATGCTCAGATCAGAAAAAATTTCACAAAGTGCTTCTGTGTAGTTTTAATTTGTAGATACTACTTTTTCCACTATACGCCCCATAGTGCTAAGAATGTCCGCTTGCAGTTTCTACAGAAAGAGTGTTTCAGAACTGCTCAATCAAAAGTACGGATAAACAAATTTAGTTGTATGCACAGATGAGAAAGTAGTTTCACAGAGTGCTTCTCTGTAGTTTTTCTTTGAAGCTGTTCTTTTATTCCACTATAGGCCCTTCAGCGCTATCAATGTCCACTTGCAGTTTCTACAGAAAGAGTGTTTCAGAACTGCTCAATCAAAAGTACGGATCAACACATTTGGTTGTATGTAGACATCACAAAGGAGTTTCACAGAATGCTTCTCTGTAGATTTTATTTGAAG
>NW_022096903.1:0-74797 GCF_006542625.1 Nomascus leucogenys
AATCTGTGAAACTTCTTACTGTTCTGTGCATTCAACTAACAGAGTTGAACCTTAGTTATTATTGAGCAGTTCTGAAACACTCTTTCTGTAGAAAATGCAACTGAACATTCAGGACGCTAAGAGGCCTACAGCGGAAAAATGAATATGTTCACATAAAAACTACACAGAAGCAATCTGTGTGAAACTTCTTACTGTTCTGTGCATTCAACTAACAGAGTTGAACCTTAGTTTATATTGAGCAGTTATGAAACACTCTTTCTGCAGAAAATGCAAGTGACCCTTCAGGGCGCTAAGAGGCCTATAGCGGAATAGGGAATATCTTCAAACAAAAACTACAAAAAAGCAATCTGTGAAACTTCCTTCTGTTCTGTGCATTCAACTAACAGAGATGAACCTTAGTTTTGATTGAGCAGTTCTGAAAACACTCTTTCTGTAGAAAATACAAGTGGACATTCAGGGCGCTGAGGGCCTATAGTGGAAAAAGGAATAAGTTCACATAAAAACTACACAGAAGATATCTGAGAAACTTCTCTCCGTTCTGTGCATTCAACTAACAGAGTTGAACCTTAGTTTTGATTGAGCAGTTCTGAAACACTCTTTCTGTAGAAAATGCAAGTGGACATTCATGGCGCTAAGAGGCCCATAGTAGAAAAAGGAATATCTGCAAACAAAAACTATCTGCAATCTGTGAAACTTCTTTCTGTTCTGTGCATTCAACTAACAGAGTTGAACCTTAGTTTTGATTGAGCAGTTCTGAAACACTCTTTCTGTAGAAAATACAAGTGGACATTGAGGGCGCTAGAGGACTATAGTGGAAAAAGGAAAAAGTTCACATAAAACTTCACAGAAGCTATCTGTGAAAATTCTCTCTGTTCTGTGCATTCAACTAACGGAGTTGAACCTTACATTTGATTGAGAAGTTCTGAAACACTCTTTCTGTAGAAAATGCAAGTGGACCTGCGGAGCGCTAAGAGGCCTATAGAGGAAAAAGAAGTAAATTCAAATACAAAACTACACAGAAGCATTCTGTAAAACCTCTTTCTGTTCTTTGCATTCATCTAACAGAGTTGAACCTTACTTTTGATTGAGCACTTCTGAAACACCCTTTCTATAGAAAATGCAATTGGACATTCAGGGAGCTAAGAGGCCTATAGTGGAAAAAGGAATATTTCAAATAAAAACTGCACAAAGAATCTGCGAATTCTTATTCTGTATCAATAAATTTGAAGTTTTTTTGAGATTTGAAATTTCTTTTGTAAAAGCAATGACATTAGGGCAATAATGGGAAAAGAAATAAATAAAAACCACACAGAATCAATCTGTGAAACTTCTTACTGTTCTGTGCATTCAACTAACAGGTTGAACCTTACTTTTGATGAGCAGTACTGAAACACTCTTTCTGTAGAAAATGCAAGTAGACATTCGGAGCGCTAGAGGCCTACAGCGGAAAAAGTAATATCTTCAAATAAAAACTACACAGAAGCATTCTGTGAAACTACTTTCTGTTCTGTGCATTCACTAACAGAGTTTAACCTTACTATTGATTGAGCACTTCTGAAACACCCTTTCTATAGAAAATGCAATTGGACATTCAGGGAGCTAAGAGGCCTATAGTGGAAAAAGGAATATTTTCAAATAAAAACTGCACAGAAGCAATCTGCAAACTTCTTACTGTTCTGTGCATTCAACTAACATAGTTGAACGGTAGTTTTTATTGAGCAGTTCTGAAACTTTCTTTCTGTAGAAAATGCAAGTGGACATTCAGGGCGCAGAGAGGCCTATAGTGGGAAAAGGAATATCTTCTAATAAAAACCACACAGAAGCAATCTGTGAAACTTCTTACTGTTCTGTGCATTCAACTAACAGAGTTGAACCTTACTTTTGATTGAGCAGTTCTGAAACACTCTTTCTGTAGAAAATGCAAGTGGACCTTCGGAGCGCTAAGAGGCCTACAGCGGAAAAAGTAATATCTTCAAATAAAAACTACACAGAAGCATTCTGTGAAACTACTTTCTGTTCTGTGCATTCAACTAACAGAGTTAACCTTACTTTTGATAGAGCAGTTCTGAAACCTCTTTCTGTAGAAAATGCAATTGGACATTCAGGGCGCTAAGAGGCCTATAGTGGAAAAGGAATATTTTCAAATAAAAACTGCACAGAATAAATCTGTGAAACTTCTTACTGTTCTGTGCATTCAACTAACAGAGTTGAACCTCAGTTTTGATTGAGCAGTTCTGAAACACTCTTTCTGTAGAAAATACAAGTGGACATTCAGGGCGCTAAGAGGACTATAGTGGAAAAAGGAAAAAGTTCACATAAATACTACACAGAAGCTATCTGTGAAACTTCTCTCTGTTCTGTGCATTCAACTAACGGAGTTGAACCTTAATTTTGATTGAGAAGTTCTGAAACACTCTTTCTGTAGAAAATGCAAGTGGACCTTCGGAGCGCTAAGAGGCCTATAGCGGAAAAAGTAATACCTTCAAATAAAAACTACACAGAAGCATTCTGTGAAACTTCTTTCTGTTCTTTGCATTCATCTAACAGAGTTGAACCTTACTTTTGATTGAGCACTTCTGAAACACCCTTTCTATAGAAAATGCAATTGGACATTCAGGGAGCTATGAGGCCTATAGTGGAAAAAGGAATATTTTCAAATAAAAACTGCACAGAAGCAATCTGCGAAACTTCTTTCTGTTCTGTACATTCAACTAACATAATTGATCTGTAGTTTTTATTGAGCAGTTCTGAAACACTCTTTCTGTAGAAAATGCAAGTGGACATTCAGGGCGCTGAGAGGCCTATAGTGGGAAAAGGAATATCTTCAAATAAAAACCACACAGAAGCAATCTGTGAAACTTCTTACTGTTCTGTGCATTCAACTAACAGAGTTGAACCTTAGTTATTATTGAGCAGTTCTGAAACACTCTTTCTGTAGAAATGCAAGTGAACATTGAGGGCGCTAAGAGTCTTATAGCGGAAAAGTGAATATGTTCAAATAAAAACTACACAGAAGCAATCTCTGAAACTTCTTACTGTTCTGTGGATTCAACTAACAGAGTTGAACCTTAGTTTATATTGAGCAGTTATGAAACACTCTTTCTGCAGAAAATGCAAGTGAACATTCAGAGCGCAAGAGGCCTACAGTTGAAAAAGGTATATGTTCACATAAAAACTACAAAGAAGCTATCTGTGAAACTTCTTACAGTTCTGTGCATTCAACTGACAGAGTTCAACCTTACATTTCATTGAGCAGTT
The DNA here is from genome assembly GCF_006542625.1 of Nomascus leucogenys. NCBI lineage: Eukaryota > Metazoa > Chordata > Mammalia > Primates > Hylobatidae > Nomascus > Nomascus leucogenys. The sequence goes on from NW_022096903.1 coordinate 3,259, forward strand.
CTGAATCACCCTTTCAGTAGAAAATGCAAGTGGACATTCAGGGCGCTAAGACGCCTATGGTGGAAAAAGGAATACCTTCCAATAAAAACTACACAGAAGCAATCTGTGAAACTTCTTATGGTTCTGCTCTTTAAACTAACACAGTTGAACCTTAATTTTGATTGAACAGTTCTTAAACACTCTTTCTGTAGAAAATGCAATTGGACATTCATGGCGCTAAGAGGCCTATAGTGGAAACGGGAATATCTTCAAACAAAAACTACAAAGAAGCAATCTGTGAAACTTCTTTCTGTTCCTTGCATTCAACTAACAGAGTTGAAACTTAGTTTTGATTGAGCTATTCTGAAACACTCTTTATGTAGAAAATACAAGTGAACATTCAGGGCGCTAAGAGGCCTATAGTGGAAAAAGATATAAGTTCAAATAAAAACTACACAGAAGATATCTGTGAAACTTCTCTCTGTTCTGTGCATTCAACTAACAGAGTTGAACCTTACTTTTGATTGAGCACTTCTGAAACACCCTTTCTATAGAAAATGCAATTGGACATTCAGGCAGCTAAGAGGCCTATAGTGGAAAAAGGAATATTTTCAAATAAAAACTGCACAGAAGCAATCTGCGAAACTTCTTTCTGTTCTGTGCATTCAACTAACAGATTTGAAACTTGGTTTTGATTGAGCAGTTGTGAAACACTCTTTCTGTAGAAAATACAATGGACATTCAGGGCGCTAAGAGGCCTATAGTGGAAAAAGGAATAAGTTCAAATAAAAACACACAGAAGATATCTGTGAAACTTCTCTCTGTTCTGTGCATTCAACTAACAGAGTTGAACCTTAGTTTTGATTGAGCAGTTCTGAAACACTCTTTCTGTAGAAAATGCAAGTGGACATTCATGGCGCTAAGAGGCCCATAGTAGAAAAAGGAATATCTTCAAACAAAAACTATACAGAAGCAATCTGTGAAACTTCTTTCTGTTCTGTGCATTCAACTAACAGAGTTGAACCTTACTTTTGATTGAGCAGTTCTGAAACACTCTTTCTGTAGAAAATGGAAGTGGACATTCAGTGCGCTAAGAGGCCTATAGCGGAAAAAGTAATATCTTCAAATAAAAACTACACAGAAGCATTCTGTGAAACTTCTTTCTGTTCATTGCATTCAACTAACAGAGTTTAACCTTACTTTTGATTGAGCAGTTCTGAAACACTCTTTCTGTAGAAAATGCAATTGGACTTTCAGGGCGCTAAGAGGCCTATAGTGGAAAAGGAATATTTTCAAATAAAAACTGCAAAGAAGAAATCTGTTAAACTTCTTACTGTTCTGTGCATTCAATTAACCGAGTTGAACCTCAGTTTTGATTGAGCAGTTCTGCAACACTCTTTCTGTAGAAAATACAAGTGGACATTCAGGGCGCTAAGAGGACTACAGTGGAAAAAGGAAAAAGTTCACATAAAAACTACACAGAATCTATCTGTGAAACTTCTCTCTGTTCTGTGCATTCAACTAACGGAGTTGAACCTTACTTTGATTGAGAAGTTCTGAAACACTCTTTCTGTAGAAAATGCAAGTGGCCTTCGGAGCGCTAAGAGGCCTATACGGAAAAAGTAATACCTTCAAATACAAACTACACAGAAGCATTCTGTGAAATTTCTTTCTGTTCTTTCCATTCATCTAACAGAGTTGAACCTTACTTTTGATTGAGCACTTCTGAAACACCCTTTCTATAGAAAATGTAATTGGACATTCAGGGAGCTAGAGGCCTATAGTGGAAAAAGGAATATTTTCAAATAAAAACTGCACAGAAGAATCTGTGAAGCTTCTTACTGTTCTGTGCATTCAACTAACAGAGTTGAACGGTAGTTTTTATTGAGCAGTTCGGAAACATTCTTTCTGTAGAAAATGCAAGTGGACATTCAGGGCGCTGAGAGGCCTATAGTGGGAAAAGGAATATCTTCAAATAAAAACCACACAGAAGCAATCTGTGAAACTTTTACGTTCTGTGCATTCAACTAACAGAGTTGAACCTTAGTTATTATTGAGCAGTTCTGAAACACATTTTCTGTAGAAAATGCAAGTGAACATGCAGGGACTAAAGCCTATAGCGGAAAAATGAATATGTTCAAATAAAAACTACACAGAAGCAATCTGTGAAACTTATTACTGTTCTGTGCATTCAACTAACAGAGTTGAACCTTAGTTTATATTGAGCAGTTATGAAACACTCTTTCTGCAGAAAATGCAAGTGAACATTCAGGGCGCTAAGAGGCCTATAGTTGAAAAAGGTATATGTTCAAATAAAAACTACAAAGAAGCTATCTGTGAAACATCTTACAGTTCTGTGCATTCAACTGACAGACTTCAACCTTACTATTGATTGAGCAGTTCTGAAACACCCTTTCTGTAGAAAAGCAAGTGGACATTCAGGGCGTAAGAGGCCTATGGTGGAAAAAGGAACACCTTAAATTAAAAACTACACAGAAGCAATCTGTGAAACTCTTATGGTTCTGTTCTTTAAACTAAGACAGTTGAACCTTAATTTTGATTGAACAGTTCTGAAACACTCTTTCTGTAGAAAATGCAAGTGGACATTCATGGCGCTATGAGCCTATAGTGGAAAAGGGAATATCTTCAAACAAAAACTACAAAGAAGCAATTTGTGAAACTACTTTCTGTTCTGTGCATTCAACTAACAGAGTTGAAACTTAGTTTTGATTGAGCAGTTCTGAAACACTCTTTCTGTAGAAAATACAAGTGGACATTCATGGCACTAAGAGGCCCATAGTAGAAAAAGGAATATCTTCAAATAAAAACTACACAGAAGCAATCTGTGAAAATTCTTTCTGTTCTGTGCATTCAACTAACAGAGTTGAACTTTACATTTGATTGAGCGGTTCTGAAACACTCTTTCTGTAGAAAATGCAAGTGGACTTTCGGAGCGCTAAGAGGCCTATAGCGGAAAAAGAAATATCTTCAAATAAAACCTACACAGAATCATTCTGTGAAACTTCTTTCTGTTCTGTGCATTCAACTAACAGAGTTTAACCTTACTTTTGGTTGAGCAGTTCTGAAACACTCTTTCTGTAGAAAATGCAATTGGACATTCAGAGCGCTAAGAGTCCTTTAGTGGAAAAGGAATATTTTCAAATAAAAACTGCACAGAAGAAATCTGTGAAATTTCTTACTGTTCTGTGCATTCAACTAACAGAGTTGAACCTCAGTTTTGATTGAGCAGTTCTGAAACACTCTTTTTGTACAAAATACAAGTGGACATTCAGGGCGATAAGAGGACTATAGTGGAAAAAGAAAAACTTCACATAAAAACTACACAGAAGCTATCTGTGAATCTTCTCTCTGTTCTGTGCATTCAACTAACGGAGTTGAACCTTACTTTTGATTGAGAAGTTCTGAAACACTCTTTCTGTAGAAAATGCAAGTGGACCTTCGGAGCGCTAAGAGGCCTATAGCGGAAAAAGTAATACCTTCAAATAAAAACAACACAGAAGCAATCTGTGAAACTTCTTACTGTTCTTTGCATTCATCTAACAGAGTTGAATCTTACTTTTGATTGAGCACTTCTGAAACACCCTTTCTATAGAAAATGCAATTGGACATTCAGGGAGCTAAGAGGCCTATAGTGGAAAAAGGAACATTTTCAAAAAAAAATGCACAGAAGCAATCTACGAAACTTCTTACTGTTCTGTGCATTCAACTAACATAGTTGAAGGTAGTTTTTATTGAGCAGTTCTGAAACACTCTTTCTGTAGAAAATGCAAGTGGACATTCTGGGCGCTGAGAGGCCTATAGTGGGAAAAGGAATATCTTCAAATAAAAACCACACAGAAGCAATCTGTGAAACTTCTTACTGTTCTGTGCATTCAACTAACATAGTTGAACCTTAGTTATTATTGAGCAGTTCTGAAACACCTTTCTGTAGAAAATGCAAGTGAACATTCAGGGCGCAAGAGCCTATAGCGGAAAAATGAATATGTTCAAATAAAAACTACACAGAAGCAATCTGTGAAACTTCTTACTGTTCTGTGCATTCAACTAACAGAGTTGAACCTTAGTTTATATTGAGAAGTTATGAAACACTCTTTCTGCAGAAAATGCAAGTGAACATTCAGGGCGCTATGAGGCCTATAGTTGAAAAAGGTATATGTTCAAATAAAATCTACAAAGAAGCTATCTGTGAAACTTCTTACAGTTCTGTGCATTCAACTAACAGAGTTCAACCTTACTTTTGATTGAGCAGTTCTGAAACACACTTTCTTTAGAAAATGCAAGTGGACATTCAGGCGCTAAGAGGCCTATGGTGGAAAAAGGAATACCTTCAAATAAAAACTACACAGAAGCAATCTGTGAAACTTCTTCGGATCTGTTCTTTAAACTAACACAGTTGAACCTTAATTTTGATGAACATTCTGAAACACACTTTCGGTAGAAAATGCAATGGACATTCATGGCGATAGAGGCCTATAGTGGAAAAGGGAATATCTTCAAACAAAAACTACAAAGAAGCAATCTGTGAAACTTCTTTCTGTTCTGTGCATTCAACTAACAGAGTTAAACCTTAGTTTTGATTGAGCAGTTCTGAAACACTCTTTCTGTAGAAAATACAAGTGGACATTCAGGGCGCTAAGAGGCCTATAGTGGAAAAAGGAATAAGTTCAAATAAAAACTACACAGAAGATATCTGTGAAACTTCTCTCTGTTCTGTGCATTCAACTAACAGAGTTGAACCTTAATTTTGATTGAGCAGTTCTGAAACACTCTTTCTGTAGAAAATGCAAGTGGACATTCAGGGCGCTAAGAGGCCCATAGTAGAAAAATGAATACTTCAAACAAAAACTACACAGAAGCAATCTGTGAAACTTCTTTCTGTTCTGTGCACTCAACTAACGGAGTTGAACCTTACTTTTGATTGAGAAGTTCTGAAACACTCTTTCTGTAGAAAATGCAAGTGGACCTTCGGAGCGCTTAGCGGCCTATAGCGGAAAAAGTAATATCTTCAAATACAAACTACACAGAAGCATTCTGTGAAACTTCTTTCTGTTCTTTGCATTCATCTAACAGAGTTGAACCTTACTTTTGATTGAGCACTTCTGAAACAACCTTTCTATAGAAAATGCTATTGGACATTCAGGGAGCTAAGAGGCCTATAGTGGAAAAAGGAATATTTTCAAATAAAAACTGCACAGAAGCAATCTGCGAAAATTCTTCTGTTCTGTGCGTTCAACTAACATAGTTGAACGTTAGTTTTTATTGAGCAGTTCTGAAACACTCTTTCTGTACATAATGCAAGTGGACATTCAGAGCGCTGAGAGGCCTATAATGGGGAAAGTAATATCTTCAAATAAAAACCACACAGAAGCAATCTGTGAAATTTCTTACTGTTCTGTGCATTCAACTAACAGAGTTGAACCTCAGTTTTGATTGACCAGTTCTGAAACATTCTTTCTGTAGAGAATACAAGTGGACATTCAGGGCGCTAAGAGGACTATAGTGGAAAAAGGAAAAAGTTCACATAAATACTACACAGAATCTATCTGTGAAACTTCTCTCTGTTCTGTGCATTCAACTAACGGAGTTGAACCTTACATTTGATTGAGAAGTTCTGAAACACTCTTTCTGTAGAAAATGCAAGTGGACCTTCGGAGCGCTAAGAGGCCTACAGCGGAAAAAGTAATACCTTCAAATACAAACTACACAGAAGCATTCTGTGAAACTTCTTTCTGTTCTTTGCATTCATCTAAAGAGTTGAACCTTACTTTTGATTGAGCACTTCTGAAACACCCTTTCTATAGAAAATGCAATTGGACATTCAGGGAGCTAAGAGGTCTATAGTGGAAAAAGGAATATTTTCAAATAAAAACTGCACAGAAGCAATCTGCGAAACTTCTTACTGTTCTGTGCATTCAACTAACATAGTTGAACGGTAGTTTTTATTGAGCAGTTCTGAAACACTCTTTCTGTTGAAAATGCAAGTGGACATTCCGGGCGCTGGAGGCCTGTAGTGGGAAAAGGAATATCTTCAAATAAAAACCACACAGAAGCAATCTGTGAAACTTCTTACAGTTCTGTGCATTCAACTAACAGAGTTGAACCTTAGTTATTATTGAGCAGTTCTGAAACACTCTTTCTGTAGAAAATGCAAGTGAACATTCAGGGCGCTATGAGGCCTGTAGCGGAAAAATGAATATGTTCAAATAAAAACTACACAGAAGCAATCTGTGAAACTTCTTCCTGTTCTGTGCATTCAACTAACAGAGTTGAACCTTTGTTTATATTGAGCAGTTATGAAACATCCTTTCTGCAGAAAATGCAAGTGAACATTCAGGGCGCTATGAGGCCTATAGCGGAAAAATGAATATGTTCAAATAAAAACTACACAGAAGCAATCTGTGAAACTTCTTACTGTTCGGTGCATTCAACTAACAGAGTTGAACCTTAGTTTATATTTAGCAGTTATGAAACACTCTTTCTGAAGAAAATGCAAGTGAACAATCAGGGCGCTAAGAGGCCTATAGTTGAAAAAGGTATATGTTCAAATAAAAAGTACAAAGAAGCTATCTGTGAAACTTCTTACAATTCTGTGCATTCAACTAACAGAGTTCAACCTTACTTTTGATTGAGCAGTTCTGAAACACCCTTTCTGTAGAAAATGCAAGTGGACATTCAGGGCGATGAGAGGCCTATAGTGTGAAAAGGAATATCTTCAAATAAAAACCACACAGAAGCAATCTGTGAAACTTCTTTTTGTTCTGTGCCTTCAACTAACAGAGTTAAACCTTACTTTTGATTGAGCAGTTCTGAAACCCCTATCTGTAGAAAATGCAAGTGGATATTCAGGGCGCTAAGAGGCCCATAGTAGAAAAAGGAATACTTCAAATAAAAACTACACAGAAGCAATCAGTGAAACTTCTTAAGGTTCTGTTCTTTAAGCTAAAACAGTTGAACCTTAATTTTTATTGAACAGTTCTGAAACACTCTTTCTGTAGAAAATGCAAGGGGACATTCATGGCGCTAAGAGGCCTATAGTGGAAAAGAGAATATCTTCAAACAAAAACTACAGAGAAGCAATCTGTGAAACTTCTTTCTGTTCTGTGCATTCAACTAACAGAGTTGAACCTTAGTTTTGATTGAGCAGTTCTGAAACACTCTTTCTGTAGAAAAGAACAAAATGCAAGGCTTGGACCTCTTCGGCATACGCTAAGAGGCCCTCTTATAGCTGGAAAAAGAAAGGAATATTTTCAAATAAAAACTGCACAGAAGAATCTGTGAACTTCTTACTGTTCTGTGCATTCAACTAACAGAGTTGAACCTCAGTTTTGATTGAGCAGTTCTGAAACCCTCTTTCTGTAGAAAATACAAGTGGACTTCAGGGCGCTAAGAGGACTATAGTGGAAAAGGAAAAAGTTCACATAAAAACTACACAGAAGCTATCTGTGAAACTTCTCTCTGTTCTGCGCATTCAACTAACGGAGTTGAACCTTACTTTTGATTGAGAAGTTCTGAAACACTCTTTCTGTAGAAAATGCAAGTGGACCTTCGGAGCGCTAAGAGGCCTATAGCGGAAAAAGTAATATCTTCAAATACAAACTACACAGAAGCATTCTGTGAAACTTCTTTCTGTTCTTTTCATTCATCTAACAGAATTGAACCTTACTTTTGATTGAGCACTTCTGAAACACCCTTTCTATAGAAAATGCAATTGGACATTCAGGGAGCTAAGAGGCCTATAGTGGAAAAGGAATATTTTCAAATAAAAACTGCACAGAAGAAATCTGTGAAACTTCTTACTGTTCTGTGCATTCAACTAACAGAGTTGAACCTCAGTTTTGATTGAGCAGTTCTGAAACGCTCTTTCTGTAGAAAATACAAGTGGACGTTCAGGCGCTAAGAGGTCTATAGTGGAAAAAGGAATATTTTCAAATAAAAACTGCACAGAAGCAATCTGCAAAACTTCTTTCTGTTCTGTGCATTCAACTAACATAGTTGAACGGTAGTTTTTATTGAGCAGTTCTGAAACACTCTTTCTGTAGAAAATGCAAGTGGACATACAGGGCGCTGGGAGGCCTATAGTGGAAAAAGGAATATCTTCAAATAACAACCACACAGAAGCAATCTGTGAAACTTCTTACTGTTCTGTGCACTCAACTAACAGAGTTGAACCTTAGTTATTATTGAGCAGTTCTGAATCACTCTTTCTGTGGAAAATGCAAGTGAACATTCCGGGCGCTAAGAGGCCTATAGCGGAAAAATGAATATGTTCAAATAAAAACTACACAGAAGCAATCTGTGAAACTTCTTACTGTTCTGTGCATTCAACTAACAGAGTTGAACCTTAGTTTATATTGAGCAGTTATGAAACACTCTTTCTGCAGAAATTGCAAGTGAACATTCAGGGCGCTAAGAGGCCTATAGTTGAAAAAGGTAAATGTTCAAATAAAAACTACAAAGAAGCTATCTGTGAAACTTCTTACAGTTCTGTGCATTCAACTAACAGAGTTCAACCTTACTTTTGATTGAGCAGTTCTGAAACACCCTTTCTGTAGAAAATGCAAGTGGACATTCAGGGCGCTAAGAGGCCTATGGTGGAAAAAGGAATACCTTCAAATAAAAACTACACAGAAGCAATCTGTGAAACTACTTTCTGTTCTGTGCATTCAACTAACAGAGTTGAGCCTTACTTTTGATTGAGCAGTTCTGAAACACTCTTTCTGTAGAAAACGCATGTGCACCTTCGGAGCGCTAAGACGCCTATAGCGGAAAAATTAATACCTTCAAATACAAACTACACAGAAGCAATCTGTGAAATATCTTACGGTTCTCTTCTTTAAACTAACACAGTTGAACCTTAATTTTGATTGAACAGTTCTGAAGCACTCTTTCTGTAGTAAATGCAAGTGGACATTCATGGCGCTAAGAGGCCTATAGTGGAAGAGGGAATATCTTCAAACAAAAACTACAAAGAAGCAATCTGTGAAACTTTTCTGTTCTGTGCATTCAACTAACAGAGTTGAACCTTAGTTTTGATTGAGCAGTTCTGAAACACTCTTTCTGTAGAAAATACAAGTGGATATTCAGGGCGCTAATAGGCCTATAGTGGAAAAAGGAATAAGTTCAAATAAAAACTACACAGAAGATATCTGTGAAACTTCTCTCTGTTCTGTGCATTCAACTAACAGAGTTGAACCTTAGTTTTGATTGAGCAGTTCTGAAACACACTTTCTGTAGAAAATGCAAGTGGACATTCATGGCGCTAAGGGGAATAGAGTGGAAAAGGGAATATGTTCAAACAAAAACTACAAAGAAGCAATCTGAGAAACTTCTTCCTGTTCTGTGCATTCAACTAAGAGAGTTGAACCTTACTTTTGATTGAGCAGTTCTGAAACACTCTTTCTGTAGAAAATGCAAGTGGACCTTCGTTGCGCTAAGAGGCCTATAGCGGAAAAAGTAATATCTTCAAATAAAAACTACACAGAAGCATTCTGTGAAACTTCTTTCTGCTCTGTGCATTCAACTAACAGAGTTTAACCTTACTTTTGATTGAGCAGTTCTGAAACAGTCTTTCTGTAGAAAATGCACTTGGACATTCAGGGAGCTAAGAGGCCTATAGTGGAAAAGGAGTATTTTCAAATAAAAACTGCACAGAAGAAATCTGTGAAACTTTTTACTGTTCTGTGCATTCAACTAACAGATTTGAACCTCAGTTTTGTTTGAGCAGTTCTGAAACCCTCTTTCTGTAGAAAATACAAGAGGACATTCAGGGCGCTGAGAGGCCTATAGTGGGAAAAGTTATATCTTCAAATAAAAACCACACAGAAGCAATCTGTGAAACTTCTTACTGTTCTGTGCATTCAACTAACAGAGTTCAACCTTACTTTTGATTGAGCAGTTCTGAAACACCCTTTCTGTATAAAATGCAAGTGGACAATCAGGGCGCTAAGAGGCCTATGTTGGAAAAAATAATACCTTCAAATAAAAACTACACAGAAGCAATCTGTGAAACATCTTACTGTTCTGTTCTTTAAACTAACACAGTAGAACCTTAATTTTGATCGAACAGTTCTGAAACACTCTTTCTGTAGAAAATGCAAGTGGACATTCATGGCGCTAAGTGGCCTATACTGGAAAAGGGAATATCTGTAACAAAAACTACAAAGAAGCAATCTGTGAAACTTCATTCTGTTCTGTGCATTCAACTAACAGAGTTGAACCTAAGTTTTGATTGAGCAGTTCTGAAACACTCTTTCTGTAGTAAATACAAGTGGACATTCAGGGCGCTAAGAGGCCTATAGTGGAAAAAGGAATAAGTTCAAATTAAAACTACACAGAAGTTATCTGTGAAACTTCTCTCTTTTCTGTGCATTCAACTAACAGAGTTGAACCTTAGTTTTGATTGAGCAGTTCTGAAACACTCTTTCTGTAGAAAATGCAAGTGGACATTCATGGCGCTAAGAGGCCCATAGTAGAAAAAGGAATATCTTCAAACAAAAACTACACAGAACAATCTGTGAAACTTCTTTCTGTTCTGTGCATTCAACTAACAGAGTTGAGCCTTACTTTTGATTGAGCAGTTCTGAGACACTCTTTCTGTAGAAAACGCAATTGGACATTCCGGGCGCTAAGAGGCCTCTAGTGTAAAAGGAATGTTTTCAAATAAAAACCGCACAGAAGAAATCTGTGAAACTTCTTACTGTTCTGTGCATTCAACTAACAGAGTTGAAGCTCAGTTTTGATTGAGCAGTTCTGAAACACTCTTTCTGTAGAAAATACAAGTGGATGTTGAGGGCGCTAAGAGGACTATAGTGGAAAAGGAAAAAGTTCACATAAAAACTACACAGAAGCTATCTGTGAAACTTCTCTCTGTTCTGTGCATTCAACTAACGGAGTTGAACCTTACTTTTGATTGAGAAGTTCTGAAACACTCTTTCTGTAGAAAATGCAAGTGGACCTTCGGAGCGCTAAGAGGCCTATAGCGGAAAAAGTAATATCTTCAAATACAAACTACACAGAAGCATTCTGTGAAACTTCTTTCTGTTCTTTTCATTCATCTAACAGAATTGAACCTTACTTCTGATTGAGCACTTCTGAAACACCCTTTCTATAGAAAATGCAATTGGACATTCAGGGAGCTAAGAGGCCTATAGTGGAAAAGGAATATTTTCAAATAAAAACTGCACAGAAGAAATCTGTGAAACTTCTTACTGTTCTGTGCATTCAACTAACAGAGTTGAACCTCAGTTTTGATTGAGCAGTTCTGAAACGCTCTTTCTGTAGAAAATACAAGTGGACGTTCAGGGCGCTAAGAGGTCTATAGTGGAAAAAGGAATATTTTCAACTAAAAACTGCACAGAAGCAATCTGCAAAACTTCTTTCTGTTCTGTGCATTCAACTAACATAGTTGAACGGTAGTTTTTATTGAGCAGTTCTGAAACACTCTTTCTGTAGAAAATGCAAGTGGACATACAGGGCGCTGGGAGGCCTATAGTGGAAAAAGGAATATCTTCAAATAACAACCACACAGAAGCAATCTGTGAAACTTCTTACTGTTCTGTGCACTCAACTAACAGAGTTGAACCTTAGTTATTATTGAGCAGTTCTGAATCACTCTTTCTGTGGAAAATGCAAGTGAACATTCCGGGCGCTAAGAGGCCTATAGCGGAAAAATGAATATGTTCAAATAAAAACTACACAGAAGCAATCTGTGAAACTTCTTACTGTTCTGTGCATTCAACTAACAGAGTTGAACCTTAGTTTATATTGAGCAGTTATGAAACACTCTTTCTGCAGAAATTGCAAGTGAATATTCAGGGCGCTAAGAGGCCTATAGTTGAAAAAGGTAAATGTTCAAATAAAAACTACAAAGAAGGTATCTGTGAAACTTCTTACAGTTCTGTGCATTCAACTAACAGAGTTCAACCTTACTTTTGATTGAGCAGTTCTGAATCACCCTTTCTGTAGAAAATGCAAGTGGACATTCAGGGCGCTAAGAGGCCTATGGTGGAAAAAGGAATACCTTCAAATAAAAACTACACAGAAGCAATCTGTGAAACTACTTTCTGTTCTGTGCATTCAACTAACAGAGTTGAGCCTTACTTTTGATTGAGCAGTTCTGAAACACTTTCTGTAGAAAACGCATGTGCACCTTCGGAGCGCTAAGACGCCTATAGCGGAAAAATTAATACCTTCAAATACAAACTACACAGAAGCAATCTGTGAAATATCTTACGGTTCTCTTCTTTAAACTAACACAGTTGAACCTTAATTTTGATTGAACAGTTCTGAAGCACTCTTTCTGTAGTAAATGCAAGTGGACATTCATGGCGCTAAGAGGCCTATAGTGGAAGAGGGAATATCTTCAAACAAAAACTACAAAGAAGCAATCTGTGAAACTTTTCTGTTCTGTGCATTCAACTAACAGAGTTGAACCTTAGTTTTGATTGAGCAGTTCTGAAACACTCTTTCTGTAGAAAATACAAGTGGATATTCAGGGCGCTAATAGGCCTATAGTGGAAAAAGGAATAAGTTCAAATAAAAACTACACAGAAGATATCTGTGAAACTTCTCTCTGTTCTGTGCATTCAACTAACAGAGTTGAACCTTAGTTTTGATTGAGCAGTTCTGAAACACACTTTCTGTAGAAAATGCAAGTGGACATTCATGGCGCTAAGGGGAATAGAGTGGAAAAGGGAATATGTTCAAACAAAAACTACAAAGAAGCAATCTGAGAAACTTCTTTCTGTTCTGTGCATTCAACTAAGGGAGTTGAACCTTACTTTTGATTGAGCAGTTCTGAAACACTCTTTCTGTAGAAAATGCAAGTGGACCTTCGTTGCGCTAAGAGGCCTATAGCGGAAAAAGTAATATCTTCAAATAAAAACTACACAGAAGCATTCTGTGAAACTTCTTTCTGCTCTGTGCATTCAACTAACAGAGTTTAACCTTACTTTTGATTGAGCAGTTCTGAAACAGTCTTTCTGTAGAAAATGCACTTGGACATTCAGGGAGCTAAGAGGCCTATAGTGGAAAAGGAGTATTTTCAAATAAAAACTGCACAGAAGAAATCTGTGAAACTTTTTACTGTTCTGTGCATTCAACTAACAGATTTGAACCTCAGTTTTGTTTGAGCAGTTCTGAAACCCTCTTTCTGTAGAAAATACAAGAGGACATTCAGGGCGCTGAGAGGCCTATAGTGGGAAAAGTATATCTTCAAATAAAAACCACACAGAAGCAATCTGTGAAACTTCTTACTGTTCTGTGCATTCAACTAACAGAGTTCAACCTTACTTTTGATTGAGCAGTTCTGAAACACCCTTTCTGTATAAAATGCAAGTGGACAATCAGGGCGCTAAGAGGCCTATGTTGGAAAAAATAATACCTTCAAATAAAAACTACACAGAAGCAATCTGTGAAACATCTTACTGTTCTGTTCTTTAAACTAACACAGTAGAACCTTAATTTTGATCGAACAGTTCTGAAACACTCTTTCTGTAGAAAATGCAAGTGGACATTCATGGCGCTAAGTGGCCTATACTGGAAAAGGGAATATCTGTAACAAAAACTACAAAGAAGCAATCTGTGAAACTTCATTCTGTTCTGTGCATTCAACTAACAGAGTTGAACCTAAGTTTTGATTGAGCAGTTCTGAAACACTCTTTCTGTAGTAAATACAAGTGGACATTCAGGGCGCTAAGAGGCCTATAGTGGAAAAAGGAATAAGTTCAAATTAAAACTACACAGAAGTTATCTGTGAAACTTCTCTCTTTTCTGTGCATTCAACTATCAGAGTTGAACCTTAGTTTTGATTGAGCAGTTCTGAAACACTCTTTCTGTAGAAAATGCAAGTGGACATTCATGGCGCTAAGAGGCCCATAGTAGAAAAAGGAATATCTTCAAACAAAAACTACACAGAACAATCTGTGAAACTTCTTTCTGTTCTGTGTATTCAACTAACAGAGTTGAGCCTTACTTTTGATTGAGCAGTTCTGAGACACTCTTTCTGTAGAAAACGCAATTGGACATTCCGGGCGCTAAGAGGCCTCTAGTGTAAAAGGAATGTTTTCAAATAAAAACCGCACAGAAGAAATCTGTGAAACTTCTTACTGTTCTGTGCATTCAACTAACAGAGTTGAAGCTCAGTTTTGATTGAGCAGTTCTGAAACACTCTTTCTGTAGAAAATACAAGTGGATGTTGAGGGCGCTAAGAGGACTATAGTGGAAAAGGAAAAAGTTCACATAAAAACTACACAGAAGCTATCTGTGAAACTTCTCTCTGTTCTGTGCATTCAACTAACGGAGTTGAACCTTACTTTTGATTGAGAATTCTGAAACACTCTTTCTGTAGAAAATGCAAGTGGACCTTCGGAGCGCTAAGAGGCCTATAGCGGAAAAAGTATATCTTCAAATACAAACTACACAGAAGCATTCTGTGAAACTTCTTTCTGTTCTTTTCATTCATCTAACAGAATTGAACCTTACTTCTGATTGAGCACTTCTGAAACACCCTTTCTATAGAAAATGCAATTGGACATTCAGGGAGCTAAGAGGCCTATAGTGGAAAAGGAATATTTTCAAATAAAAACTGCACAGAAGAAATCTGTGAAACTTCTTACTGTTCTGTGCATTCAACTAACAGAGTTGAACCTCAGTTTTGATTGAGCAGTTCTGAAACGCTCTTTCTGTAGAAAATACAAGTGGACGTTCAGGGCGCTAAGAGGTCTATAGTGGAAAAAGGAATATTTTCAACTAAAAACTGCACAGAAGCAATCTGCAAAACTTCTTTCTGTTCTGTGCATTCAACTAACATAGTTGAACGGTAGTTTTTATTGAGCAGTTCTGAAACACTCTTTCTGTAGAAAATGCAAGTGGACATACAGGGCGCTGGGAGGCCTATAGTGGAAAAAGGAATATCTTCAAATAACAACCACACAGAAGCAATCTGTGAAACTTCTTACTGTTCTGTGCACTCAACTAACAGAGTTGAACCTTAGTTATTATTGAGCAGTTCTGAATCACTCTTTCTGTGGAAAATGCAAGTGAACATTCCGGGCGCTAAGAGGCCTATAGCGGAAAAATGAATATGTTCAAATAAAAACTACACAGAAGCAATCTGTGAAACTTCTTACTGTTCTGTGCATTCAACTAACAGAGTTGAACCTTAGTTTATATTGAGCAGTTATGAAACACTCTTTCTGCAGAAATTGCAAGTGAACATTCAGGGCCCTAAGAGGCCTATAGTTGAAAAAGGTAAATGTTCAAATAAAAACTACAAACAAGCTATCTGTGAAACTTCTTACAGTTCTGTGCATTCAACTAACAGAGTTCAACCTTACTTTTGATTGAGCAGTTCTGAAACACCCTTTCTGTAGAAAATGCAAGTGGACATTCAGGGCGCTAAGAGGCCTATGGTGGAAAAAGGAATACCTTCAAATAAAAACTACACAGAAGCAATCTGTGAAACTACTTTCTGTTCTGTGCATTCAACTAACAGAGTTGAGCCTTACTTTTGATTGAGCAGTTCTGAAACACTCTTTCTGTAGAAAACGCATGTGCACCTTCGGAGCGCTAAGACGCCTATAGCGGAAAAATTAATACCTTCAAATACAAACTACACAGAAGCAATCTGTGAAATATCTTACGGTTCTCTTCTTTAAACTAACACAGTTGAACCTTAATTTTGATTTAGCAGTTCTGAAGCACTCTTTCTGTAGAAAATGCAAGTGGACATTCATGGCGCTAAGAGGCCTATAGTGGAAGAGGGAATATTTCAAACAAAAACTACAAAGAAGCAATCTGTGAAACTTTTCTGTTCTGTGCATTCAACTAACAGAGTTGAACCTTAGTTTTGATTGAGCAGTTCTGAAACACTCTTTCTGTAGAAAATACAAGTGGATATTCAGGGCGCTAATAGGCCTATAGTGGAAAAAGGAATAAGTTCAAATAAAAACTACACAGAAGATATCTGTGAAACTTCTATCTGTTCTGTGCATTCAACTAACAGAGTTGAACCTTAGTTTTGATTGAGCAGTTCTGAAACACTCTTTCTGTAGAAAATGCAAGTGGACATTCATGGCGCTAAGGGGAATAGAGTGGAAAAGGGAATATGTTCAAACAAAAACTACAAAGAAGCAATCTGAGAAACTTCTTTCTGTTCTGTGCATTCAACTAAGAGAGTTGAACCTTACTTTTGATTGAGCAGTTCTGAAACACTCTTTCTGTAGAAAATGCAAGTGGACCTTCGTTGCGCTAAGAGGCCTATAGCGGAAAAAGTAATATCTTCAAATAAAAACTACACAGAAGCATTCTGTGAAACTTCTTTCTGCTCTGTGCATTCAACTAACAGAGTTTAACCTTACTTTTGATTGAGCAGTTCTGAAACAGTCTTTCTGTAGAAAATGCACTTGGACATTCAGGGAGCTAAGAGGCCTATAGTGGAAAAGGAGTATTTTCAAATAAAAACTGCACAGAAGAAATCTGTGAAACTTTTTACTGTTCTGTGAATTCAACTAACAGATTTGAACCTCAGTTTTGTTTGAGCAGTTCTGAAACCCTCTTTCTGTAGAAAATACAAGAGGACATTCAGGGCGCTGAGAGGCCTATAGTGGGAAAAGTTATATCTTCAAATAAAAACCACACAGAAGCAATCTGTGAAACTTCTTACTGTTCTGTGCATTCAACTAACAGAGTTCAACTTTACTTTTGATTGAGCAGTTCTGAAACACCCTTTCTGTATAAAATGCAAGTGGACAATCAGGGCGCTAAGAGGCCTATGTTGGAAAAAATAATACCTTCAAATAAAAACTACACAGAAGCAATCTGTGAAACATCTTACTGTTCTGTTCTTTAAACTAACACAGTAGAACCTTAATTTTGATCGAACAGTTCTGAAACACTCTTTCTGTAGAAAATGCAAGTGGACATTCATGGCGCTAAGTGGCCTATACTGGAAAAGGGAATATCTGTAACAAAAACTACAAAGAAGTAATCTGTGAAACTTCATTCTGTTCTGTGCATTCAACTAACAGAGTTGAACCTAAGTTTTGATTGAGCAGTTCTGAAACACTCTTTCTGTAGTAAATACAAGTGGACATTCAGGGCGCTAAGAGGCCTATAGTGGAAAAAGGAATAAGTTCAAATTAAAACTACACAGAAGTTATCTGTGAAACTTCTCTCTTTTCTGTGCATTCAACTAACAGAGTTGAACCTTAGTTTTGATTGAGCAGTTCTGAAACACTCTTTCTGTAGAAAATGCAAGTGGACATTCATGGCGCTAAGAGGCCCATAGTAGAAAAAGGAATATCTTCAAACAAAAACTACACAGAAGCAATCTGTGAAACTTCTTTCTGTTCTGTGCATTCAACTAACAGAGTTGAGCCTTACTTTTGATTGAGCAGTTCTGAGACACTCTTTCTGTAGAAAACGCAATTGGACATTCCGGGCGCTAAGAGGCCTCTAGTGTAAAAGGAATGTTTTCAAATAAAAACCGCACAGAAGAAATCTGTGAAACTTCTTACTGTTCTGTGCATTCAACTAACAGAGTTAAACCTCAGTTTTGATTGAGCAGTTCTGAAACACTCTTTCTGTAGAAAATACAAGTGTACATTCAGGGCGCTAAGAGGACTATAGTGGAAAAAGGAAAAAGTTCACATAAAAACTACACAGAAGCTATCTGTGTAACTTCTCTCTGTTCTGTGAATTCAACTAACGGACTTGAACCTTACTTTTGATTGAGAAGTTGTGAAACACTCTTTCTGTAGAAAATGCAAGTGGAGCTTCGGAATGCTAAGAGGCCTATAGCGGAAAAAGTAATACCTTCAAATACAAACTACACAGAAGCATTCTGTGAAACTTCTTTCTGTTCTTTGCATTCATCTAACAGAGTTGAAACTTCCTTTGATTGAGCACCTCTGAAACACCCTTTCTATAGAAAATTCAATTGGACATTCAGGGAGCAAAGAGGCCTATAGTGGAAAAAGGAATATTTCCAAATAAAAACTGCACAGAAGCAATCTGCGAAACTTCTTTCTATTCTGTGCATTCAACTAACATTGTTGAACGGTAGTTTTTATTGAGCAGTTCTGAAACACTCTTTCTGTAGAAAATGCAAGTGAATATTCAGGGCGCTAAGAGGCCTATAGCAGAAAAATGAATATGTTCAAATAAAAGCTACACAGAAGCAATCTGTGAAACTTCTTACTGTTTTGTGCATTCAACTAACAGAGTTGTACCTTAGTTTATATTGAGCAGTTATGAAACACTCTTTCTGCAGAAAATGCAAGTGAACATTCAGGGCGCTAAGAGGCCTATAGTTGAAAAAGGTATATGTTCAAATAGAAACTACAAAGAAGCTACCTGTGAAACTTCTTACAGTTCTGTGCATTCAACTAAAGAGTTCAGCCTTACTTTTGATTGAGCAGTTCGGAAAAACCCTTTCTGTAGAAAATGCAAGTGGACATTCAGGGCGCTAAGAGGCCTATGGTGGAAAAACGAATACCTTCAAATAAAAACTACACAGAAGCAATCTGTGAAACTTCTTACGTTTCTGTTCTTTAAACTAACACAGTTGAACCTTAATTTTGATTCAACAGTTCTGAAACACACTTTCTGCAGAAAATGCAAGTGGACATTCATGGCGCTAAGAAGCCTATAGTGGAAAAGGGAATATCTTCAAACAAAAACTACAAAGAAGCAATCTGTGAAACTTCCTTCTGTTCTGTGCATTCAACTAACAGAGTTGAACCTTAGTTTTGATTGAGCAGTTCTGAAACACTCTTTCTGTAGATAATACAAGTGGACATTCAGGGCGCTAAGGGGCCTATAGTGGAAAAAGGAATAAGTTCAAATAAAAACTACACAGAAGATATCTGAGAAACTACTCTCTGTTCTGTGCATTCAACTAACAGAGTTGAACCTTAGTTTTGATTGAGCAGTTATGAAACACTCTTTCTGTAGAAAATACAAGTGGACATTCAGGGCGCTAAGGGCCTATAGCGGAAAAAGTAATATCTTCAAATAAAAACTACACAGAAGCAATCTGTTAAACTTCTTACAGTTCTGCGCATTCAAATAACACAGTTGAACCTTAGTTATTTTTGAGCAGTTCTGAAACACTCTTTCTGTAGAAAATGCAATTGGACATTCGGGGCGCTAAGAGGCCTATGTGGAAAAGGAATATTTTCAAATAAAAACTGCACAGAAGAAATCTGTGAAACTTCTTACTGTTCTGTGCATTCAACTAACACAGTTGAACCTCACTTTTGATTGAGCATTTCTGAAACACTCTTTGTGTAGAAAATACAACTGGACAATCAGGGCGCTAAGAGGACTATAGTGGAAAAAGGAAAAAGTTCACATAAAAACTACACAGAAGCTATCTGTGAAACTTCTCTCTGTTCTGTGCATTCAACTAAGGGAGTTGAACCTTACTTTTGATTGAGAAGTTCTGAAACACTCTTTCTGTAGAAAATGCAAGTGGACTTTCGGAGCGCTAAGAGGCCTATAGCGGAAAAAGTAATACCTTCAAATACAAACTACATAGAAGCATTCTGTGAAAATTCTTTCTGTTCTTTGCATTCATCTAACAGAGTTGAACCTTACTTTTGATTGAGCACTTCTGAAACACCCTTTCTATAGAAAATGCAATTGGACATTCAGGGAACTAAGAGGCCTATAGTGGAAAAAGGAATATTTTCAAATAAAAACTGCACAGAAGCAATCTGCGAAACTTCTTACTGTTCTGTGGATTCAACTAACATAGTTGAACGGTAGTTTTATTGAGCATTTCTGAAACACGCTTTCTGTAGAAAATGCAAGTGGACATTCAGGGCGCTGAGAGGCCTATAGTGGGAAAAGGAATATCTTCAAATAAAAACCACACAGAAGCAATCTGTGAAACTTCTTACTGTTCTGTGCATTCAACTAACCGAGTTGAACCTTAGTTATTATTGAGCAGTTCTGAAACACTCTTTCTGTAGAAAATGCAAGTGAACATTCAGGGCGCTAAGAGGCCTATCGTTGAAAAAGGTATATGTTCAAATAAAAACTACAAAGATGCTATCTATGAATCTTCTTACAGTTCTGTGCATTCAACTAACAGAGTTCAACCTTACTTTTGATTGAGCAGTTCTGAAACACCCTTTCTGTGGAAAATGCAAGTGGACATTCCGGGCGCTAAGAGGCCTATGGTGGAAAAAGGAATACCTTCAAATAAAAACTACACAGAAGCAATCTGTGAAAATTCTTACGGTTCTGTTCTTTAAACTAACACAGTTGAACCTTAATTTTGATTGAACTGTTCTGAAACACTGCTTCTGTAGAAAATGCAAGTGGACATTCAAGACGCTAAGAGGCATATAGTGGAAAAGGTAATATCTTCAAACAAAAACTACAAAGAAGCAATCTGTGAAACTTCTTTCTGTTCTGTGCATTCAACTAACAGAGTTGAAACTTAGTTTTGATTGAGCAGTTCTGAAACACTCTTTCTGTAGAAAATACAAGTGGACATTCAGGGCGCTAAGAGGCCTATAGTGGAAAAAGGAATAAGTTCAAATAAAAACTAAACAGAAGATATCTGTGAAACTTCTCTCTGTTCTGTGCATTCAACTAACGGAGTTGAACCTTACTTTGATTAAGAAGTTTTGAAACACTCTTTCTGTAGAAAATGCAAGTGGACCTTAGGAGCTCTAAGAGGCCTATAGCGGAAAAAGTAATACCTTCAAATACAAAATACACAGAAGCATTCTGTGAAACTTCTTTCGGTTCTTTGCATTCATCTAACAGAGTTGAACCTTACTTTTGATTGAGCACTTCTGAAACACCCTTTCTATAGAAAATGCAATTGGACATTCAGGGAGCTAAGAGGCCTATAGTGGAAAAAGGAATATTTTCAAATAAAAACTGCACAGAAGCAATCTGCGAAACTTCTTACTCTTCTGTGCATTCAACTAACATAGTTGAACGGTAGTTTTTATTGAGCAGTTCTGAAACACTCTTTCTGTAGAAAATGCAAGTGGACATTCAGGGCGCTGAGAGGCCTATAGTGGGAAAATAGAATATCTTCAAATAAAAACCACACAGAAGCAATCTGTGAAAATTCTTACTGTTCTGTGCATTCAACTAACAGAGTTGAACCTTAGTTATTATTGAGAAGTTCTGAAACACTCTTTCTGTAGAAAATGCAAGTGAACATTCAGGGCGCTAAGAGGCCTATCGTTGAAAAAGGTATATGTTCAAATAAAAACTACAAAGATGCTATCTATGAATCTTCTTACAGTTCTGTGCATTCAACTAACAGAGTTCAACCTTACTTTTGATTGAGCAGTTCTGAAACACCCTTTCTGTAGAAAATGCAAGTGGACATTCAGGGCGCTAAGAAGCCTATGGTGGAAAAAGGAATACCTTCCAATAAAAACTACACAGAAGCAATCTGTGAAACTTTTTACGGTTCTGTTCTTTAAACTAACACAGTTGAACCTTAATTTTGATTGAACAGTTCTGAAACACTGTTTCTGTAGAAAATGCACCTGGACATTCATGGCGCTAAGTGGCCTATAGTGGAAAAGGGAATATCTTCAAACAATAACTACAAAGAAGCAATCTGTGAAACTTCTTTCTGTTCTGTGCATTCAACTAACAGATTTGAAACTTGGTTTTGATTGAGCAGTTCTGAAACCCTCTTTCTGTAGAAAATACAAGTGGACATTCAGGGCGCTAAGAGGCCTATAGTGGAAAAAGGAATAAGTTCAAATTAAAACTACACAGAAGTTATCTGTGAAACTTCTCTCTTTCTGTGCATTCAACTAACAGAGTTGAACCTTATTTTGATTGAGCAGTTCTGAAACACTCTTTCTGTAGAAAATGCAAGTGGTCATTCATGGCGCTAAGAGGCCCATAGTAGAAGAAGGAATATCTTCAAACAAAAACTACACAGAAGCAATCTGTGAAACTTCTTTCTGTTCTGTGCATTCAACTAACAGAGTTGAACCTTACTTTTGATTGAGCAGTTCTGAGACACTCTTTCTGTAGAAAACGCCATTGGACATTCAGGGCGCTAAGAGGCCTCTAGTGTAAAAGGAATGTTTTCAAATAAAAACCGCACAGAAGAAATCTGTGAGACTTCTTACTGTTCTGTGCATTCAACTAACAGAGTTAAACCTCAGTTTTGATTGAGCAGTTCTGAAACACTCTTTCTGTAGAAAATACAAGTGTTCTTTCAGGGCGCTAAGAGGACTATAGTGGAAAAAGGAAAAAGTTCACATAAAAACTACACAGAAGCTATCTGTGTAACTTCTCTCTGTTCTGTGAATTCAACTAACGGACTTGAACCTTACTTTTGATTGAGAAGTTGTGAAACACTCTTTCTGTAGAAAATGCAAGTGGAGATTCGGAGTGCTAAGAGGCCTATAGCGGAAAAAGTAATACCTTCAAATACAAACTACACAGAAGCATTCTGTGAAACTTCTTTCTGTTCTTTGCATTCATCTAACAGAGTTGAACCTTCCTTTGATTGAGCACGTCTGAAACACCCTTTCTATAGAAAATTCAATTGGACATTCAGGGAGCAAAGAGGCCTATAGTGGAAAAAGGAATATTTCCAAATAAAAACTGCACAGAAGCAATCTGCGAAACTTCTTTCTGTTCTGTGCATTCAACTAACATTGTTGAACGGTAGTTTTTATTGAGCAGTTATGAAACACTCTTTCTGTAGAAAATGCAAGTGGACATTCAGAGCACTGAGAGGCCTATAGTGTGAAAAGGAATATCTTCAAATAAAAACCACACAGAAGCAATCTGTGAAACTTCTTACTGTTCTGTGCATTCAACTAACAGAGTTGTACCTTAGTTTATATTGAGCAGTTATGAAACACTCTTTCTGCAGAAAATGCAAGTGAACATTCAGGGCGCTAAGAGGCCTATAGTTGAAAAAGGTATATGTTCAAATAGAAACTACAAAGAAGCTATCTGTGAAACTTCTTACAGTTCTGTGCATTCAACTAAAAGAGTTCAGCCTTACTTTTGATTGAGCAGTTCTGAAACACCCTTTCTGTAGAAAATGCAAGTGGACATTCAGGGCGCTAAGAGGCCTATGGTGGAAAAACGAATACCTTCAAATAAAAACTACACAGAAGCAATCTGTGAAACTTCTTACGTTTCTGTTCTTTAAACTAACACAGTTGAACCTTAATTTTGATTCAACAGTTCTGAAACACACTTTCTGCAGAAAATGCAAGTGGACATTCTTGGCGCTAAGAAGCCTATAGTGGAAAAGGGAATATCTTCAAACAAAAACTACAAAGAAGCAATCTGTGAAACTTCCTTCTGTTCTGTGCATTCAACTAACAGAGTTGAACCTTAGTTTTGATTGAGCAGTTCTGAAACACTCTTTCTGTAGAAAATACAAGTGGACATTCAGGGCGCTAAGAGGCCTATAGTGGAAAAAGGAATAAGTTCAAATAAAAACTACACAGAAGCAATCTGTGAAACTTCTTACGGTTCTGTTCTTTAAACTAACACAGTTGAACCTTAATTTTGATTGAACAGTTCTGAAACACTCTTTCTGTAGAAAATGCAAGTGGACCTTCGGAGCGCTAAGAGGCTTATAGCGGAAAAAGTAATAACTGCAAATGCAAACTACACAGAAGCATTCTGTGAAACTTCTTTCTGTTCTATGCATTCAACTAACAGCGTTGAACCTTACTTTTGATTGAGCAGTTCTGAAACACTCTTTCTGTACAAAACGCAAGTGGACCTTCGGAGCGCTAAAAGGCCTATAGCGGAAAAAGTAATACCTTCAAATACAAAACTGCACAGAAAAAATCTGTGAAACTTCTTACTGTTCTGTGCATTCAACTAACAGTGTTGAACCTTAGTTATTATTGAGCAGTTCTGAAACACTCTTTCTGTAGAAAATGCAAGTGAAGAATCAGGGCGCTAAGAGGCCTGTAGCGGAAAAATGAATATGTTCAAATAAAAACTACACAGATGCAATCTGGGAAACTTCTTACTGTTCTGTGCATTCAACTAACAGAGTTGAACCTTAGTTATTATTGAGCAGTTCTGAAACACTCTTTCTGTAGAAAATACAAGTGGACATTCAGGGCGCTAAGAGGCCTATAGTGGAAAAAGGAATAAGATCAAATAAAAACTACACAGAAGATATCTGTGAAACTTCTCTCTGTTCTGTGCATTCAACTAACAGAGTTGAACCTTAGTTTTGATTGAGCGGTTCTGAAACACTCTTTCTGTAGAAAATGCAAGTGGACATTCATGGCGCTAAGATGCCCATAGTAGAAAAAGGAATGTCTTCAAACAAAAACTACACAGAAGCAATCTGTGAAACTTCTCTCTGTTCTGTGCATTCAAATAACGGAGTTGAACCTTACTTTTGATTGAGAAGTTCTGAAAAACTCTTTCTGTAGAAAATGCAAGTGGACCTTCAGAGCGCTATGAGGCCTATAGTGGAAAAAGTAATACCTCCACACACAAACTTCACAGAAGCATTCTGTGAAACTTCTTTCTGTTCTTTGCATTCATCTAACAGAGTTGAACCTTACTTTTGATTGAGCACTTCTGAAACACCCTTTCTATAGAAAATGCAATTGGACATTCAGGGAACTAAGAGGCCTATAGTGGAAAAAGGAATATTTTCAAATAAAATCTGCACAGAAGTAATCTGCGAAACTTCTTTCTGTTCTGTGGATTCATCTAACATAGTTGAACGGTAATTTATTGAGCATTTCTGAAACACTCTTTCTGTAGAAAATGCAATTGGACATTCAGGGCGCTGAGAGGCCTATAGTGGGAAAAGGAATATCTTCAAATAAAAACCACACAGAAGCAATCTGTGAAACTTCTTACTTTTCTGTGCATTCAACTAACAGAGTTGAACCTTAGTTAGTATTGAGCAGTTCTGAAACACTCTCTAGAAAATGCAAGTGATCATTCAGTGCGCTAAGAGGCCTATAGCGCAAAAATCAATACGTTCAAATAAAAACTACACAGAAGCTATCTGTGAAACTTCTTACAGTTCTGTGCATTCAACTAACATAGTTCAACCTTAATTTTGATTGAGCAGTTCTGAAACACTCTTTCTATGGAAAATGCAAGTGGACATTCAGGGCGCTAAGAGGCCTATGGTGGAAAAATTAATACCTTCAAATGAAAACTACACAGAAGCAATCTGTGAAACTACTTACGGTTCTGTTCTTTAAACTAACACAGTTGAACCTTAATTTTGATTGAACAGTTCTGAAACACTCTTTCTGTAGAAAATGCAAGTGGACATTCATTTCGCTAAGAGGCCTATAGTGGAAAAGGGAATGTCTTCAAACAAAAACAACAAAGAAGCGATCTGTGAAACTTCTTTCTGTTCTGTGCATTCAACTAACAGAGTTGAACCTTAGTTTTGATTGAGCAGTTCTGAAACACTCTTTCTGTAGAAAATACAAGTGGACATTCAGTGCGCTAAGAGGACTATAGTGGAAAAAGGAATAAGTTCAAATAAATACTACACAGAAGATATCTGTGAAACTACTCTCTGTTCTGTGCATTCAACTAACAGAGTTGAAACTTAGTTTTGATTGGGCAGTTCTGAAACACTCTTTCTGTAGAAAATGCAAGTGGACATTCATGGCGCTAAGAGGCCCATAGTAGAAAAAGTAATATCTTCAAACAAAAACTACACAGAAGCAATCTGTGAAACTCCTTTCTGTTCTGTGCATTCAACTAACAAAGTTGAATCTTACTTTTGATTGAGAATTTCTGAAACACCCTTTCCGTAGAAAATGCAAGTGGACCTTCGGAGCGCTAAGAGGCCTACAGCGGAAAAAGTAATGTCTTCAAATAAAAACTACACAGAAGCACTCTGTGAAACTACTTTCTGTTCTGTGCATTCAACTAACAGAGTTTAACCTTACTTTTGATTGGGCAGTTCTGAAACACTCTTTCTGTAGAAAATGCAAGTGGACATTCAGGGTGCTGAGAGGCCTACAGTGGGAAAAGGAATATCTTCAAATAAAAACCACACGGAAGCAATCTGTGAAACTTCTTACTGTTCTGTGCATTCAACTAACAGAGTTGAACCTTAGTAATTATTAAGCAGTTCTGAAACACTCTTTCTGTAGAAAATGCAAGTGAACATTGACGGCGCTAAGAGGCCTATAGCGGAAAAGTGAATATGTTCAAATAAAAACTACACAGAAGCAATCTGTGAAACTTCTTACTGTTCTGTGCATTCAACTAACAGAGTTGAAACTTAGTTTATATTGACCAGTTATGAAACACTCTTTCTGCACAAAATGCAAGTGAACATTCAGGGCGCTAAGAGGCCTATAGTTGAAAAAGGTATATGTTCAAATAGAAACTACAAAGAAGCTACCTGTGAAACTTCTTACAGTTCTGTGCATTCAACTGACAGTGTTCAACCTTACTTTTGATTGAGCAGTTCTGAAACACCCTTTCTGTAGAAAATGCAAGTGGACATTCAGGGCGCTAAGACGCCTATGGTGGAAAAAGGAATACCTTCCAATAAAAACTACACAGAAGCAATCTGTGAAACTTCTTACGGTTCTGTTCTTTAAACTAACACAGTTGAACCTTAATTTTGATTGAACAGTTCTGAAACACTCTTTCTGTAGAAAATGCAAGTGGACATTCATGGCGCTAAGAGGCCCATAGTAGAAAAAGTAATATCTTCAAACAAAAACTACAAAGAAGCAATCTGTGAAACTTCTTTCTGTTCTGTGCATTCAACAAACAGAGTTGAACCGTAGTTTTGATTGAGCAGTTCTGAAACACTCTTTCTGTAGAAAATGCAAGTGGAACTTCGGAGCGCTAAGAGGAGTATAGCGGAAAAAGTAATATCTTCAAATAAAAACTACACAGAAGCATTCTGTGAAACTTCTTTCTGTTCTGTGCATTCAACTAACAGAGTTTAACCTCACTTTTGATTGAGCAGTTCTGAAACACTCTTACTGTAGAAAATGCAATTGGACATTCAGGGCGCTAAGAGGCCTGTAGTGGAAAAGGAATATATTCAAATAAAAAGTGCACAGAAGAAATCTGTGAAACTTCTTACTGTTCTGTGCCTTCAACTAACATAGTTGAACCTCAGCATTGATTGAGCAGTTCTGAAACACTCTTTCTGTAGAAAATACAAGTGGACATTCATGGCGCTAAGAGGCCTATAGTGGAAAAAGGAATAAGTTCAAATAAAAACTACACAGAAGATATCTGTGAAACTTCTCTCTGTTCTTTGCATTCAACTAACAGAGTTGCACCTCAGTTTTGATTGAGCAGTTCTGAAACACACTTTGTGTAGAAAATACACGTGGACATTCAGGGCGCAAGAGGACTATAGTGGAAAAAGGAAAACGTTCACATAAAAACTACACAGAAGCTATCTGTGAAACTTCTTTCTGTTCTTTGCATTCATCTAACAGAGTTGAACCTTACTTTTGATTGAGCACTTCTGAAACACCCTTTCTATAGAAAATGCAATTGGACATTCAGGGAGCTAAGAGGCCTTTAGTGGAAAAAGGAATATTTTCAAATAAAAACTGCACAGATGCAATCTGCGAAACTACTTTCTGTTCTGTGCATTCAACTAACAGAGTTGAACCTTAGTTATTATTGAGCAGTTCTGAAACACTCTTTCTGTAGAAAATGCAAGTGAACATTCAGGGCGCTAAGAAGCCTATAGCGGAAAAATGAATATGTTCAAATAAAAACTACACAGAAGCAATCTGTGAAACTTCTTACTGTTCTGTGCAATCAACTAACAGAGTTGAACCTTAGCTTATATTGAGCAGTTATGAAACACTCTTTCTGCAGAAAATGCAAGTGAACATTCAGGGCGCTGAGAGGCCTATAGTTGAAAAAGATATATGTTCAAATAAAAACAACAAGGAAGCTATCTGTGAAACATCTTACAGTTCTGTGCATTCAACTAACAGAGTTCAACCTTACATTTGATTGAGCGGTTCTGAAACACCCTTTCTGTAGAAAATGCAAGTGGACATTCAGGGCGCTAAGTGGCCTATGGTGGAAAAAGGAATACCTTCAAATAAAAACTACACAGAAGCAATCTGTGAAACTTCTTACGGTTCTGTTCTTTAAACTAACACAGTTGAACCTTAATTTTGATTGAACAGTTCTGAAACACTCTTTCTGTAGGAAATGCAAGTGGACATTCATGGCGCTAAGAGGCCTATGGTGGAAAATGGAGTACCTTCAAATAAAAACTACACAAAAGCAGTCTGTGAAACTTCTTACGGTTCTGTTCTTTGAACTAACACAGTTGATCCTTAATTTTGATTGAACAGTTCTGAAACACTCTTTCTGTAGAAAATGCAAGTGGACATTCATGGCGCTAAGAGGCCTATAGTGGAAAAGGGAATAACTAAAAACACAAACTACAAAGAAGCAATCTGTGAAACTTCTTTCTGTTCTGTGCACTCAACTAACAGAGTTGAACCTTTGTTTTGATTGACCAGTTCTGAAACACTGTTTCTGTAGAAAATACAAGTGGACATTCAGGGCGCTTAGAGGCCTATAGTGGAAAAAGGAATAAGTTCAACCAAAAACTAGACAGAAGATATCTGTGAAACTTCTCTCTGTTCTGTGCATTCAACTAACAGAGTTGAAACTTAGTTTTGATTGAGCAGTTCTGAAACACTCTTTCTGTAGAAAATGCAAGTGGACATTCATGGCGCTAAGAGGCCCATAGTAGAAAAAGGAATATCTTCAAACAAAAACTACACAGAAGCAATCTGTGAAACTTCTTTCTGTTTTGTGCATTCAACTAACACAGTTGAAACTTACTTTTGATTGAGCAGTTCTGAAACACTCTTTCTGTAGAAAATGCAAGTGGACATTCGGAGCGCTAAGAGGCCTATAGCGGAAAAATTAATATCTTCAAATAAAAGCTACACAGAAGCATTCTGTGAAACTACTTTCTGTTCTGTGCATTCAACTAACAGAGTTTAACCTTACTTTTGATTGAGCAGTTCTGAAACACTCTTTCTGTAGAAAATGCAATTGGACATGCAGGGCGCTTAGAGGCCTATAGTGGAAGAGGAATATTTTCAAATAAAAACTGCACAGAAGGAATCTGTGAAACTTCTTACTGTTCTGTGCATTCAACTAACGGAATTGAACCTCAGTTTTGATTGAGCAGTTCTGAAACCCTCTTTCTGTAGAAAATACAAGTGGACATTCAGGGCGCTAAGAGGACAATAGTGGAAAAAGGAAAAATTTCACATAAAAACTACAGAGAAGCTATCTGTGAAACTTTCCTCTGTTCTGTGCATTCAACTAACGGAGTTGAACCTTACATTTGATTGAGAAGTTCTGAAACACTCTTTCTGTAGAAAATGCAAGTGGACCTTCGGAGCGCTAAGAGGCCTATAGCGGAAAAAGTAATACCTTCAAATACAAACTACACAAAAGCATTTTGTGAAACTTCTTTCTGTTCTTTGCATTCATCTAACAGAGTTGAACCTTACTTTTGTTTGAGAACTTCTGAAACACCCTTTCTATGGAAAATGCAATTGGACATTCAGGGAGCTAAGAGGCCTATAGTTGAAAAAGTAATATTTTCAAATAAAAACTGCACAGAAGCAATCTGCGAAACTCTTACTGTTCTGTGCTTTCAACGAACATTGTTGAACGGTAGTTTTTATTGAGCAGATCTGAAACACACTTTCTGTAGAATATTCATGTGGACATTCAGGGCGCTGAGAGGCCTATAGTGGGAAAAGGAATATCTTCAAATAAAAACCACACAGAAGCAATCTGTGAAACTTCTTACTGTTCTGTGCATTCAACTAACAGAGTTGAACCTTAGTTATTATTGAGCAGTTCTGAAACACTCTTTCTGTAGGAAATGCAAGTGAACATTCAGGGCGCTAAGATGCCTATAGCGGAAAAATGAATATGTTCAAATAAAAACTACACAGAAGCAATCTGTGAAAATTCTTACTGTTCTGTGCATTCAACTAACAGAGTTGAACCTTAGTTTATATTGAGCAGTTATGAAACACTCTTTCTGCAGAAAATGCAAGTGAACATTCAGGGCGCTAAGAGGCCTATAGTTGAAAAAGATATATGTTCAAATAAAAACTACAAAGAAGCTATCTGTGAAACTTCTTACAGTTCTGTGCATTCAACTGACAGTGTTCAACCTTACTTTTGATTGAGCAGTTCTGAAACACCCTTTCTGTAGAAAATACAAGTGGACATTCAGGGCGCTAAAGGCCTATAGTGGAAAAGGAATATTTTCAAATAAAAACCGCTCAGAAGAAATCTGTGAGACTTCTTACTGTTCCGTGCATTCAACTAACAGAGTTGAACCTTAGTTTTGATTGGAGCAGTTCTGAAACACTCTTTCTGTAGAAATGCAAGGACATTCAGGGCGCTAAGAGGCCATAGTAGAAAAAGGAATATCTGCAAACAAAAACTACAAAGAAGCAATCTGTGAAACTACTTTCTGTTCTGTGCATTCAACTAACAGATTTGAACCTTACTTTTGATTGAGCAGTTCTGAAACACCCTTTCTGTAGAAAATGCAAGTGGACATTCAGGGCGCTAAGAGGCCTAGGGTGGAAAAAGGAATACCTTCAAATAAAAACTACAACAGAAGCAATCTGTGAAACTTCTTACGGTTCTGTCTTTAAACTAACACAGTTGAACTTTAATTTTGATTGACATTTCTGAAACACTCTTTCTGAGAAAATGCAAGTGGACATTCAGGGCGCTAAGAGGCCTATAGTGGAAAAGGAAATCTTCAAACAAAAACTCCAAAGAAGCAATCTGTGAAAGTTCTTTCTTTTCTGTGCATTCAACTAACAGAGTTGAAGCTTAGTTTTGATTGAGCAGTTCTGAAACACTCTTTCTGTAGAAAATGCAAGTGGACATTCATGGCGCTAACAGGCCCAAAGTAGAAAAAGGAATATCTTCAAACAAAAACTACACAGAAGCAATCTGTGAAACTTCTTTCTGTTCTGTGCATTCAACTAACAGAGTTGAACCTTACTTTTGATGGAGCAGTTCTGAAAAACTCTTTGTGTAGAAAATGCAAGTGGACCTTTGGAGCGCTAAGAGGCCTATAGCGGAAAAAGTAATATCTTCAAATAAAAACTACACAGAAACATTCTGTGAAACGTCCTTCTCTTCTGTGCATTCAACTAACAGAATTTAACCTTACTTTTCATTGAGCAGTTCTGAAACACTCTTTCTGTAGAAAATGCAATTGGACATTCAGGGCAATAAGAGGCCTATAGTGGAAAAGGAATATTTTCAAATAAAAACTGCACAGAAGAAATCTGTGAAACTTCTTTCTCTTCTGTGCATTCAACTAACAGAGATTAACCTTACTTTTGATTGAGAAGTTCTGAAACACTCTTTCTGTAGAAAATTGACGTGGACATTCGGAGCGCTAAGAGGCCTACAGCGGAAAAAGTAATATCTTCAAATAAAAACTACACAGAAGCATTCTGTGAAACTTCTTTCTGTTCATTGCATTCAACTAACAGAGTTTAACTTTACTTTTGATTGAGCAGTTCTGAAACACTCTTTCTGTAGAAAATGCAAGTGGACATTCAGGGCGATAAGAGGCCTATAGTGGAAAAGGAATATTTTCAAATAAAAACTGCACAGAAGAAATCTGTGAAACTTCTTACTGTTCTGTGCATTCAACTAACAGAGTTGAACCTCAATTTTGATTGAGCAGTTCTGAAACACTCTTTCTGTAGAAAATACAAGTGGACATTCAGGGCGCTAAGAGGACTATAGTGGAAAAACGAAAAAGTTCACATAAAAACTACACAGAAGCTATCTGTGAAACTTCTCTCTGTTCTGTGCATTCAAATAACGGAGTTGAACCTTACTTTTGATTGAGAAGTTCTGAAACACTCTTTCTGTAGAAAATGCAAGTGGACCTTCGGAGCGCTAAGAGGCCTATAGCGGAAAAAGGAATACCTTCAAATACAAACTACACAGAAGCATTCTGTGAAACTTCTTTCTGTTCTGTGCATTCAACTAACAGAGTTTAACCTTAATTTTGATTGAGCAGTTCTGAAACACTCTTTCTGTAGAAAATGCAATTGGACATTCAGGGCGCTATGCGGCCTATAGTGGAAAAGGAATATTTTCAAATAAAAACTGCACAGAAGAAATCTGTGAAACTTCTTACTGTTCTGTGCATTCAACTAACAGAGTTGAACCTCAGTTTTGATTGAGCAGTCCTGAAACACTCTTTCTGTAGAAAATACAAGTGGACATTCAAGGCGCTAAGAATACTCTAGTGGAAAAAAGAAAAAGTTCACATAAAAACTACACAGAATCTATCTGTGAAACTTCTGTCTGTTCTGTGCATTCAACTAACGGACTTGAACCTTACTTTTGATTGAGAAGTTCTGAAACACTCTTTCTGTAGAAAATGCAAGTGGACCTTCGGAGCGCTAAGAGGCCTATAGCGGAAAAAGGAATACTTTCAAATACAAACTACACAGAAGGATTCTGTGAAACTTCTTTCTGTTCTTTGCATTCATCTAACAGAGTTGAACCTTACTTTTGATTGAGCACTTCTGAAACACCCTTTCTATAGAAAATGCAATTGGACATTCAGGGAGCTAAGAGGCCTATACTGGAAAAAGGAATATTTTCAAATAAAAACTGCACAGAAGCAATCTGCGAAACTTCTTACTGTTCTGTGCATTCAACTAACAGAGTTGAACCTTAGTTATTATTGAGCAGTTCTGAAACACTCTTTCTGTAGAAAATGCAAGTGAACATTCAGGGCGCTAAGAGGCCTATAGCGGAAAAATGAATATGTTCAAATAAAAACTACACAGAAGAAATCTGTGAAACTTCTTACTGTTCTGTGCATTCAACTAACAGAGTTGAACCTTAGTTTATATTGAGAAGTAATGAAACACTCTTTCTGCAGAAAATGCATGTGAACATTCAGGGCGCTAAGAGGCCTATAGTTGAGAAAGGTATATGTTCAAATAAAAACTACAAAGAAGCTATCTGTGAAACATCTTACAGTTCTGTGCATTCAACTGACAGAGTTCAACCTTACATTTGATTGAGCAGTTCTGAAACACCCTTTCTGTAGAAAATGCAAGTGGACATTCAGGGCGCTAAGAAGCCTATGGTGGAAAAAGGAACACCTTCAAATAAAAATTACACAGACGCAATCTGTGAAACTTCTTACGGTTCTGTTCTTTAAACTAACACAGTTGAACCTTAATTTTGATTGAACAGTTCTGAAACACTCTTTCTGTAGAAAATGCAAGTGGACATTCATGGCTCTAAGAGGCCTATAGTGGACAAGGGAATATCTTCAAACAAAAACTACAATGAAGCAATCTGTGAAACTTTTTTCTGTTCTGTGCTTTCAACTAACAGAGTTGAACCTTAGTTTTGATTGAGCAGTTCTGAAACACTCTTTCTGTAGAAAATACAAGTGGACATTCAGGGCGATAAGAGGCCTATAGTGGAAAAAGGAATAGGTTCAAATAAAAACTACACAGAAGATATCTGTGAAACTTCTCTCTGTTCTGTGCATTCAACTAACAGATTTGAACCTTAGTTTTGATTGAGCAGTTCTGAAACACTCTTTCTGTAGAAAATGCATGTGGACATTCATGGCGCTAAGAGGCCCATAGTAGAAAAAGGAATATCTTCAAACAAAAACTATACAGAAGCAATCTGTGAGACCTCTTTCTGTTCTGTGCATTCAACTAACAGAGTTGAACCTTACTTTTGATTGAGCAGTTCTGAAACACTCTTTCTGTAGAAAATGGACGTGGACCTTCGGAGCGCTAAGAGGCCTACAGCGGAAAAAGAATATCTTCAAATAAAAACTACACAGAAGCATTCTGTGAAACTTCTTTCTGTTCATTGCATTCAACTAACAGAGTTTAACTTTACTTTTGATTGAGCAGTTCTGAAACACTCTTTCTGTAGAAAATGCAATTGGACATTCAGGGCGCTAAGAGGCCTATAGTGGAAAAGGAATATTTTCAAATAAAAACTGCACAGAAGAAATCTGTGAAACTTCTTACTGTTCTGTGCATTCAACTAACAGAGTTGAACCTCAATTTTGATTGAGCAGTTCTGAAACACTCTTTCTGTAGAAAATACAAGTGGACATTCAGGGCGCTAAGAGGACTATAGTGGAAAAAGGAAAAAAATCACATAAAAACTACACAGAAGCTATCTGTGAAACTTCTCTCTGTTCTGTGCATTCAAATAACGGAGTTGAACCTTACATTTGATTGAGAAGTTCTGAAACACTCTTTCTGTAGAAAATGCAAGTGGACCTTCGGAGCGCTAAGAGGCCTATAGCGGAAAAAGTAATACCTTCAAATACAAACTACACAAAAGCATTCTGTGAAACTTCTTTCTGTTCTGTGCATTCAACTAACAGAGTTTAACCTTAATTTTGATTGAGCAGTTCTGAAACACTCTTTCTGTAGAAAATGCAATTGGACATTCAGGGCGCTATGCGGCCTATAGTGGAAAAGGAATATTTTCAAATAAAAACTGCACAGAAGAAATCTGTGAAACTTCTTACTGTTCTGTGCATTCAACTAACAGAGTTGAACCTCAGTTTTGATTGAGCAGTTCTGAAACACTCTTTCTGTAGGAAATACAAGTGGACATTCAAGGCGCTAAGAGGACTCTAGTGGAAAAAAGAAAAAGTTCACATAAAAACTACACAGTATCTATCTGTGAAACTTCTGTCTGTTCTGTGCATTCAACTAACGGACTTGAACCTTACTTTTGATTGAGAAGTTCTGAAACACTCTTTCTGTAGAAAATGCAAGTGGACCTTCAGGACGCTAAGAGGCCTATAGCGGAAAAAGGAATACTTTCAAATACAAACTACACAGAAGGATTCTGTGAAACTTCTTTCTGTTCTTTGCATTCATCTAACAGAGTTGAACCTTACTTTTGATTGAGCACTTCTGAAACACCCTTTCTATAGAAAATGCAATTGGACATTCAGGGAGCTAAGAGGCCTATACAGGAAAAAGTAATATTTTCAAATAAAAACTGCACAGAAGCAATGTGCGAAACTTCTTACTGTTCTGTGCATTCAACTAACAGAGTTGAACCTTAGTTATTATTGAGCAGTTCTGAAACACTCTTTCTGTAGAAAATGCAAGTGAACATTCAGGGCGCTAAGAGGCCTATAGCGGAAAAATGAATATGTTCAAATAAAAACTACACAGAAGAAATCTGTGAAACTTCTTACTGTTCTGTACATTCAACTAACAGAGTTGAACCTTAGTTTATATTGAGAAGTAATGAAACACTCTTTCTGCAGAAAATGCATGTGAACATTCAGGGCGCTAAGAGGCCTATAGTTGAGAAAGGTATATGTTCAAATAAAAACTACAAATAAGCTATCTGTGAAACATCTTACAGTTCTGTGCATTCAACTGACAGAGTTCAACTTTACATTTGATTGAGCAGTTCTGAAACACCCTTTCTGTAGAAAATGCAAGTGGACATTCAGGGCGCTAAGAGGCCTATGGTGGAAAAAGGAACACCTTCAAATAAAAATTACACAGAAGCAATCTGTGAAACTTCTTACGGTTCTGTTCTTTAAACTAACACAGTTGAACCTTAATTTTGATTGAACAGTTCTGAAACACTCTTTCTGTAGAAAATGCAAGTGGACATTCATGGCTCTAAGAGGCCTATAGTGGACAAGGGAATATCTTCAAACAAAAACTACAAAGAAGCAATCTGTGAAACTTCTTTCTGTTCTGTGCTTTCAACTAACAGAGTTGAACCTTAGTTTTGATTGAGCAGTTCTGAAACACTCTTTCTGTAGAAAATGCAAGTGAACATTCAGGGCGCTAAGAGGCCTATAGCGGAAAAATGAATATGTTCAAATAAAAACTACACAGAAGAAATCTGTGAAACTTCTTACTGTTCTGTGCATTCAACTAACAGAGTTGAACCTTAGTTTATATTGAGAAGTAATGAAACACTCTTTCTGTAGAAAATGCAAGTGGACCTTCGGAGCGCTAAGAGGCCTATAGCGGAAAAAGTAATACCTTCAAATACAAACTACACAGAAGCATTCTGTGAAACTTCTTTCTGTTCTGTGCATTCAACTAACAGAGTTTAACCTTAATTTTGATTGAGCAGTTCTGAAACACTCTTTCTGTAGAAAATGCAATTGGACATTCAGGGCGCTATGCGGCCTATAGTGGAAAAGGAATATTTTCAAATAAAAACTGCACAGAAGAAATCTGTGAAACTTCTTACTGTTCTGTGCATTCAACTAACAGAGTTGAACCTTAGTTTTGATTGAGCAGTTCTGAAACACTCTTTCTGTAGAAAATACAGTGGACATTCAAGGCGCTAAGAGGACTCTAGTGGAAAAAAGAAAAAGTTCACATAAAAACTACACAGAATCTATCTGTGAAACTTCTGTCTGTTCTGTGCATTCAACTAACGGACTTGAACCTTACTTTTGATTGAGAGTTCTGAAACACTCTTTCTGTAGAAAATGCAAGTGGACCTTCGGAGCGCTAAGAGGCCTATAGCGGAAAAAGGAATACTTTCAAATACAAACTACACAGAAGGATTCTGTGAAACTTCTTTCTGTTCTTTGCATTCATCTAACAGAGTTGAACCTTACTTTTGATTGAGCACTTCTGAAACACCCTTTCTATAGAAAATGCAATTGGACATTCAGGGAGCTAAGAGGCCTATACTGGAAAAAGGAATATTTTCAAATAAAAACTGCACAGAAGCAATCTGCGAAACTTCTTACTGTTCTGTGCATTCAACTAACAGAGTTGAACCTTAGTTATTATTGAGCAGTTCTGAAACACTCTTTCTGTAGAAAATGCAAGTGAACATTCAGGGCGCTAAGAGGCCTATAGCGGAAAAATGAATATGTTCAAATAAAAACTACACAGAAGAAATCTGTGAAACTTCTTACTGTTCTGTGCATTCAACTAACAGAGTTGAACCTTAGTTTATATTGAGAAGTAATGAAACACTCTTTCTGCAGAAAATGCATGTGAACATTCAGGGCGCTAAGAGGCCTATAGTTGAGAAAGGTATATGTTCAAATAAAAACTACAAAGAAGCTATCTGTGAAACATCTTACAGTTCTGTGCATTCAACTGACAGAGTTCAACCTTACATTTGATTGAGCAGTTCTGAAACACCCTTTCTGTAGAAAATGCAAGTGGACATTCAGGGCGCTAAGAGGCCTATGGTGGAAAAAGGAACACCTTCAAATAAAAATTACACAGAAGCAATCTGTGAAACTTCTTACGGTTCTGTTCTTTAAACTAACACAGTTGAACCTTAATTTTGATTGAACAGTTCTGAAACACTCTTTCTGTAGAAAATGCAAGTGGACATTCATGGCTCTAAGAGGCCTATAGTGGACAAGGGAATATCTTCAAACAAAAACTACAAAGAAGCAATCTGTGAAACTTCTTTCTGTTCTGTGCTTTCAACTAACAGAGTTGAACCTTAGTTTTGATTGAGCAGTTCTGAAACACTCTTTCTGTAGAAAATACAAGTGGACATTCAGGGCGTAAGAGGCCTATAGTGGAAAAAGGAATAGGTTCAAATAAAAACTACACAGAAGATATCTGTGAAACTTCTCTCTGTTCTGTGCATTCAACTAACAGAGTTGAACCTTAGTTTGGATTGAGCAGTTCTGAAACACTCTTTCTGTAGAAAATGCAAGTGGACATTCATGGCGCTAAGAGGCCCATAGTAGAAAAAGGAATATCTTCAAACAAAAACTATACAGAAGCAATCTGTGAAACTTCTTTCTGTTCTGTGCATTCAACTAACAGAGTTGAACCTTACTTTTGATTGAGCAGTTCTGAAACACTCTTTCTGTAGAAAATGGACGTGGACCTTCGGAGCGCTAAGAGGCCTACAGCGGAAAAAGTAATATCTTCAAATAAAAACTACACAGAAGCATTCTGTGAAACTTCTTTCTGTTCATTGCATTCAACTAACAGAGTTTAACTTTACTTTTGATTGAGCAGTTCTGAAACACTCTTTCTGTAGAAAATGCAATGGACATTCAGGGCGCTAAGAGGCCTATAGTGGAAAAGGAATATTTTCAAATAAAAACTGCACAGAAGAAATCTGTGAAACTTCTTACTGTTCTGTGCATTCAACTAACAGAGTTGAACCTCAATTTTGATTGAGCAGTTCTGAAACACTCTTTCTGTAGAAAATACAAGTGGACATTCAGGGCGCTAAGAGGACTATAGTGGAAAAAGGAAAAAGTTCACATAAAAACTACACAGAAGCTATCTGTGAAACTTCTCTCTGTTCTGTGCATTCAAATAACGGAGTTGAACCTTACTTTTGATTGAGAAGTTCTGAAACACTCTTTCTGTAGAAAATGCAAGTGGACCTTCGGAGCGCTAAGAGGCCTATAGCGGAAAAAGTAATACCTTCAAATACAAACTACACAGAAGCATTCTGTGAAACTTCTTTCTGTTCTGTGCATTCAACTAACAGAGTTTAACCTTAATTTTGATTGAGCAGTTCTGAAACACTCTTTCTGTAGAAAATGCAATTGGACATTCAGGGCGCTATGCGGCCTATAGTGGAAAAGGAATATTTTCAAATAAAAACTGCACAGAAGAAATCTGTGAAACTTCTTACTGTTCTGTGCATTCAACTAACAGAGTTGAACCTCAGTTTTGATTGAGCAGTTCTGAAACACTCTTTCTGTAGAAAATACAAGTGGACATTCAAGGCGCTAAGAGGACTTAGTGGAAAAAAGAAAAAGTTCACATAAAAACTACACAGAATCTATCTGTGAAACTTCTGTCTGTTCTGTGCATTCAACTAACGGACTTGAACCTTACTTTTGATTGAGGAGTTCTGAAACACTCTTTCTGTAGAAAATGCAAGTGGACCTTCGGAGCGCTAAGAGGCCTATAGCGGAAAAAGAATACTTTCAAATACAAACTACACAGAAGGATTCTGTGAAACTTCTTTCTGTTCTTTGCATTCATCTAACAGAGTTGAACCTTACTTTTGATTGAGCACTTCTGAAACACCCTTTCTATAGAAAATGCAATTGGACATTCAGGGAGCTAAGAGGCCTATACTGGAAAAAGGAATATTTTCAAATAAAAACTGCACAGAAGCAATCTGCGAAACTTCTTACTGTTCTGTGCATTCAACTAACAGAGTTGAACCTTAGTTATTATTGAGCAGTTCTGAAACACTCTTTCTGTAGAAAATGCAAGTGAACATTCAGGGCGCTAAGAGGCCTATAGCGGAAAAATGAATATGTTCAAATAAAAACTACACAGAAGAAATCTGTGAAACTTCTTACTGTTCTGTGCATTCAACTAACAGAGTTGAACCTTAGTTTATATTGAGAAGTAATGAAACACTCTTTCTGCAGAAAATGCATGTGAACATTCAGGGCGCTAAGAGGCCTATAGTTGAGAAAGGTATATGTTCAAATAAAAACTACAAAGAAGCTATCTGTGAAACATCTTACAGTTCTGTGCATTCAACTGACAGAGTTCAACCTTACATTTGATTGAGCAGTTCTGAAACACCCTTTCTGTAGAAAATGCAAGTGGACATTCAGGGCGCTAAGAGGCCTATGGTGGAAAAAGGAACACCTTCAAATAAAAATTACACAGAAGCAATCTGTGAAACTTCTTACGGTTCTGTTCTTTAAACTAACACAGTTGAACCTTAATTTTGATTGAACAGTTCTGAAACACTCTTTCTGTAGAAAATGCAAGTGGACATTCATGGCTCTAAGAGGCCTATAGTGGACAAGGGAATATCTTCAAACAAAAACTACAAAGAAGCAATCTGTGAAACTTCTTTCTGTTCTGTGCTTTCAACTAACAGAGTTGAACCTTAGTTTTGATTGAGCAGTTCTGAAACACTCTTTCTGTAGAAAATACAAGTGGACATTCAGGGCGCTAAGAGGCCTATAGTGGAAAAAGGAATAGTTCAAATAAAAACTACACAGAAGAATCTGTGAAACTTCTTCTGTTCTGTGCATTCAACTAACAGAGTTGAACCTTAGTTTGATTGAGCAGTTCTGAAACACTCTTTCTGTAGAAAATCAAGTGGACATTCAGGCGCTAAGAGGCATAGTGAAAAAGGAAATTCAAAAAAAACTAACAGAAGCATCTGTGAAACTTCTTCTGTTCTGTGCATTCAATAACGAGTTGAACCTTACTTTTGATTGAGAGTTCTGAAACACTCTTTCTGTAGAAAATGCAAGTGGACCTTCGGAGCGCTAAGAGGCCTATAGCGGAAAAAGTAATACTTCAAATAAAACTACACAGAAGCATTCTGTGAAACTTCTTTCTGTTCTGTGCATTCAACTAACAGAGTTTAACCTTAATTTTGATTGAGCAGTTCTGAAACACTCTTTCTGTAGAAAATGCAATTGGACATTCAGGGCGCTATGCGGCCTATAGTGGAAAAGGAATATTTTCAAATAAAAACTGCACAGAAGAAATCTGTGAAACTTCTTACTGTTCTGTGCATTCAACTAACAGAGTTGAACCTCAGTTTTGATTGAGCAGTTCTGAAACACTCTTTCTGTAGAAAATACAAGTGGACATTCAAGGCGCTAAGAGGACTCTAGTGGAAAAAAGAAAAAGTTCACATAAAAACTACACAGAATCTATCTGTGAAACTTCTGTCTGTTCTGTGCATTCAACTAACGGACTTGAACCTTACTTTTGATTGAGGAGTTCTGAAACACTCTTTCTGTAGAAAATGCAAGTGGACCTTCGGAGCGCTAAGAGGCCTATAGCGGAAAAAGGAATACTTTCAAATACAAACTACACAGAAGGATTCTGTGAAACTTCTTTCTGTTCTTTGCATTCATCTAACAGAGTTGAACCTTACTTTTGATTGAGCACTTCTGAAACACCCTTTCTATAGAAAATGCAATTGGACATTCAGGGAGCTAAGAGGCCTATACTGGAAAAAGGAATATTTTCAAATAAAAACTGCACAGAAGCAATCTGCGAAACTTCTTACTGTTCTGTGCATTCAACTAACAGAGTTGAACCTTAGTTATTATTGAGCAGTTCTGAAACACTCTTTCTGTAGAAAATGCAAGTGAACATTCAGGGCGCTAAGAGGCCTATAGCGGAAAAATGAATATGTTCAAATAAAAACTACACAGAAGAAATCTGTGAAACTTCTTACTGTTCTGTGCATTCAACTAACAGAGTTGAACCTTAGTTTATATTGAGAAGTAATGAAACACTCTTTCTGCAGAAAATGCATGTGAACATTCAGGGCGCTAAGAGGCCTATAGTTGAGAAAGGTATATGTTCAAATAAAAACTACAAAGAAGCTATCTGTGAAACATCTTACAGTTCTGTGCATTCAACTGACAGAGTTCAACCTTACATTTGATTGAGCAGTTCTGAAACACCCTTTCTGTAGAAAATGCAAGTGGACATTCAGGGCGCTAAGAGGCCTATGGTGGAAAAAGGAACACCTTCAAATAAAAATTACACAGAAGCAATCTGTGAAACTTCTTACGGTTCTGTTCTTTAAACTAACACAGTTGAACCTTAATTTTGATTGAACAGTTCTGAAACACTCTTTCTGTAGAAAATGCAAGTGGACATTCATGGCTCTAAGAGGCCTATAGTGGACAAGGGAATATCTTCAAACAAAAACTACAAAGAAGCAATCTGTGAAACTTCTTTCTGTTCTGTGCTTTCAACTAACAGAGTTGAACCTTAGTTTTGATTGAGCAGTTCTGAAACACTCTTTCTGTAGAAAATACAAGTGGACATTCAGGGCGCTAAGAGGCCTATAGTGGAAAAAGGAATAGGTTCAAATAAAAACTACACAGAAGATATCTGTGAAACTTCTCTCTGTTCTGTGCATTCAACTAACAGAGTTGAACCTTAGTTTGGATTGAGCAGTTCTGAAACACTCTTTCTGTAGAAAATGCAAGTGGACATTCATGGCGCTAAGAGGCCCATAGTAGAAAAAGGAATATCTTCAAACAAAAACTATACAGAAGCAATCTGTGAAACTTCTTTCTGTTCTGTGCATTCAACTAACAGAGTTGAACCTTACTTTTGATTGAGCAGTTCTGAAACACTCTTTCTGTAGAAAATGGACGTGGACCTTCGGAGCGCTAAGAGGCCTACAGCGGAAAAAGTAATATCTTCAAATAAAAACTAC
The DNA here is from genome assembly GCF_006542625.1 of Nomascus leucogenys. Classification (NCBI taxonomy): domain Eukaryota; kingdom Metazoa; phylum Chordata; class Mammalia; order Primates; family Hylobatidae; genus Nomascus; species Nomascus leucogenys. Next base: position 45,478 of record NW_022096903.1, read on the forward strand.
ACAGAAGCATTCTGTGAAACTTCTTTCTGTTCATTGCATTCAACTAACAGAGTTTAACTTTACTTTTGATTGAGCAGTTCTGAAACACTCTTTCTGTAGAAAATGCAATGGACATTCAGGGCGCTAAGAGGCCTATAGTGGAAAAGGAATATTTTCAAATAAAAACTGCACAGAAGAAATCTGTGAAACTTCTTACTGTTCTGTGCATTCAACTAACAGAGTTGAACCTCAATTTTGATTGAGCAGTTCTGAAACACTCTTTCTGTAGAAAATACAAGTGGACATTCAGGGCGCTAAGAGGACTATAGTGGAAAAAGGAAAAAGTTCACATAAAAACTACACAGAAGCTATCTGTGAAACTTCTCTCTGTTCTGTGCATTCAAATAACGGAGTTGAACCTTACTTTTGATTGAGAAGTTCTGAAACACTCTTTCTGTAGAAAATGCAAGTGGACCTTCGGAGCGCTAAGAGGCCTATAGCGGAAAAAGTAATACCTTCAAATACAAACTACACAGAAGCATTCTGTGAAACTTCTTTCTGTTCTGTGCATTCAACTAACAGAGTTTAACCTTAATTTTGATTGAGCAGTTCTGAAACACTCTTTCTGTAGAAAATGCAATTGGACATTCAGGGCGCTATGCGGCCTATAGTGGAAAAGGAATATTTTCAAATAAAAACTGCACAGAAGAAATCTGTGAAACTTCTTACTGTTCTGTGCATTCAACTAACAGAGTTGAACCTCAGTTTTGATTGAGCAGTTCTGAAACACTCTTTCTGTAGAAAATACAAGTGGACATTCAAGGCGCTAAGAGGACTTAGTGGAAAAAAGAAAAAGTTCACATAAAAACTACACAGAATCTATCTGTGAAACTTCTGTCTGTTCTGTGCATTCAACTAACGGACTTGAACCTTACTTTTGATTGAGGAGTTCTGAAACACTCTTTCTGTAGAAAATGCAAGTGGACCTTCGGAGCGCTAAGAGGCCTATAGCGGAAAAAGGAATACTTTCAAATACAAACTACACAGAAGGATTCTGTGAAACTTCTTTCTGTTCTTTGCATTCATCTAACAGAGTTGAACCTTACTTTTGATTGAGCACTTCTGAAACACCCTTTCTATAGAAAATGCAATTGGACATTCAGGGAGCTAAGAGGCCTATACTGGAAAAAGGAATATTTTCAAATAAAAACTGCACAGAAGCAATCTGCGAAACTTCTTACTGTTCTGTGCATTCAACTAACAGAGTTGAACCTTAGTTATTATTGAGCAGTTCTGAAACACTCTTTCTGTAGAAAATGCAAGTGAACATTCAGGGCGCTAAGAGGCCTATAGCGGAAAAATGAATATGTTCAAATAAAAACTACACAGAAGAAATCTGTGAAACTTCTTACTGTTCTGTGCATTCAACTAACAGAGTTGAACCTTAGTTTATATTGAGAAGTAATGAAACACTCTTTCTGCAGAAAATGCATGTGAACATTCAGGGCGCTAAGAGGCCTATAGTTGAGAAAGGTATATGTTCAAATAAAAACTACAAAGAAGCTATCTGTGAAACATCTTACAGTTCTGTGCATTCAACTGACAGAGTTCAACCTTACATTTGATTGAGCAGTTCTGAAACACCCTTTCTGTAGAAAATGCAAGTGGACATTCAGGGCGCTAAGAGGCCTATGGTGGAAAAAGGAACACCTTCAAATAAAAATTACACAGAAGCAATCTGTGAAACTTCTTACGGTTCTGTTCTTTAAACTAACACAGTTGAACCTTAATTTTGATTGAACAGTTCTGAAACACTCTTTCTGTAGAAAATGCAAGTGGACATTCATGGCTCTAAGAGGCCTATAGTGGACAAGGGAATATCTTCAAACAAAAACTACAAAGAAGCAATCTGTGAAACTTCTTTCTGTTCTGTGCTTTCAACTAACAGAGTTGAACCTTAGTTTTGATTGAGCAGTTCTGAAACACTCTTTCTGTAGAAAATACAAGTGGACATTCAGGGCGCTAAGAGGCCTATAGTGGAAAAAGGAATAGGTTCAAATAAAAACTACACAGAAGATATCTGTGAAACTTCTCTCTGTTCTGTGCATTCAACTAACAGAGTTGAACCTTAGTTTGGATTGAGCAGTTCTGAAACACTCTTTCTGTAGAAAATGCAAGTGGACATTCATGGCGCTAAGAGGCCCATAGTAGAAAAAGGAATATCTTCAAACAAAAACTATACAGAAGCAATCTGTGAAACTTCTTTCTGTTCTGTGCATTCAACTAACAGAGTTGAACCTTACTTTTGATTGAGCAGTTCTGAAACACTCTTTCTGTAGAAAATGGACGTGGACCTTCGGAGCGCTAAGAGGCCTACAGCGGAAAAAGTAATATCTTCAAATAAAAACTACACAGAAGCATTCTGTGAAACTTCTTTCTGTTCATTGCATTCAACTAACAGAGTTTAACTTTACTTTTGATTGAGCAGTTCTGAAACACTCTTTCTGTAGAAAATGCAAGTGGACATTCAGGGCGCTAAGAGGCCTATAGTGGAAAAGGAATATTTTCAAATAAAAACTGCACAGAAGAAATCTGTGAAACTTCTTACTGTTCTGTGCATTCAACTAACAGAGTTGAACCTCAATTTTGATTGAGCAGTTCTGAAACACTCTTTCTGTAGAAAATACAAGTGGACATTCAGGGCGCTAAGAGGACTATAGTGGAAAAAGGAAAAAGTTCACATAAAAACTACACAGAAGCTATCTGTGAAACTTCTCTCTGTTCTGTGCATTCAAATAACGGAGTTGAACCTTACTTTTGATTGAGAAGTTCTGAAACACTCTTTCTGTAGAAAATGCAAGTGGACCTTCGGAGCGCTAAGAGGCCTATAGCGGAAAAAGTAATACCTTCAAATACAAACTACACAGAAGCATTCTGTGAAACTTCTTTCTGTTCTGTGCATTCAACTAACAGAGTTTAACCTTAATTTTGATTGAGCAGTTCTGAAACACTCTTTCTGTAGAAAATGCAATTGGACATTCAGGGCGCTATGCGGCCTATAGTGGAAAAGGAATATTTTCAAATAAAAACTGCACAGAAGAAATCTGTGAAACTTCTTACTGTTCTGTGCATTCAACTAACAGAGTTGAACCTCAGTTTTGATTGAGCAGTTCTGAAACACTCTTTCTGTAGAAAATACAAGTGGACATTCAAGGCGCTAAGAGGACTATAGTGGAAAAAAGAAAAAGTTCACATAAAAACTACACAGAATCTATCTGTGAAACTTCTGTCTGTTCTGTGCATTCAACTAACGGACTTGAACCTTACTTTTGATTGAGGAGTTCTGAAACACTCTTTCTGTAGAAAATGCAAGTGGACCTTCGGAGCGCTAAGAGGCCTATAGCGGAAAAAGGAATACTTTCAAATACAAACTACACAGAAGGATTCTGTGAAACTTCTTTCTGTTCTTTGCATTCATCTAACAGAGTTGAACCTTACTTTTGATTGAGCACTTCTGAAACACCCTTTCTATAGAAAATGCAATTGGACATTCAGGGAGCTAAGAGGCCTATACTGGAAAAAGGAATATTTTCAAATAAAAACTGCACAGAAGCAATCTGCGAAACTTCTTACTGTTCTGTGCATTCAACTAACAGAGTTGAACCTTAGTTATTATTGAGCAGTTCTGAAACACTCTTTCTGTAGAAAATGCAAGTGAACTTTCAGGGCGCTAAGAGGCCTATAGCGGAAAAATGAATATGTTCAAATAAAAACTACACAGAAGAAATCTGTGAAATTTCTTACTGTTCTGTGCATTCAACTAACAGAGTTGAACCTTAGTTTATATTGAGAAGTAATGAAACACTCTTTCTGCAGAAAATGCATGTGAACATTCAGGGCGCTAAGAGGCCTATAGTTGAGAAAGGTATATGTTCAAATAAAAACTACAAAGAAGCTATCTGTGAAACAACTTACAGTTCTGTGCATTCAACTAACAATTTTCAAGCTTACTTTTGATTGAGCAGTTCTGAAACACCCTTTCTGTAGAAAATGCAAGTGGACATTCATGGCGCTAAGAGGCCTATAGCGGAAAAGGGAATATCTTCAAACAAAATCAACAAAGAAGCAATCTGTGAAACTACTTTCTGTTCTGTGCATTCAACTAACAGAGTTGAACCTTAGTTTTGATTGAGCAGTTCTGAAACTCTGTTTCTGTATAAAATACAAGTGGACATTCAGGGTGCTAAGAGGCCTATAGTGGAAAAAGGAATAAGTTCAAATAAAAACTACACAGAAGCTATCTGTGAAACTTCTCTCTGTTCTGTGCATTCAACTAACAGAGTTGAAACTTAGTTTTGATTGAGCAGTTCTGAAACACTCTTTCTGTAGAAAATGCAAGTGAACATTCAGGACGCTAAGAGGCCTATAGCAGAAAAATGAATATCTTCAAATAAAAACTACACAGAAGCACTCCGTGAAACTTCTTTCTGTTCTGTGCATTCAACTAACAGAGTTGAACCTTACTTTTGATTGAGCAGTTCTGAAACACTCTTTCTGTAGAAAATGCAAGTGGACCTTCGGAGCGCTAAGAGGCCTACAGCGGAAAAAGTAATATCTTCAAATAAAAACTACACAGAAGCACTCCGTGAAACTTCATACTGTTCTGTGCATTCAACTAACAGAGTTGAACCTCAGTTTTGATTGAGCAGTTCTGAAACACCCTTTCTGTGGAAAATGCATGTGGACATTCAGGGCGCTGAGAGGCCAATAGTGGGAAAAGGAATATCTTCAAATAAAAACCACACAGAAACAATCTGTGAAACTTCTTATTGTTCTGTGCATTCAACTAACAGAGTTGAACCTCAGTTTTGATTGAGCAGTTCTGAAACACCCTTTCTGTAGAAAATACAAGTGGACATTCAGGGCGCTAAAAGGACTATAGTGGAAAAAGGAAAAAGTTCACTTAAAAACTACACAGAAGCTATCTGTGAAACTTCTCTCTGTTCTGTGCATTCAACTAACGGAGTTGAACCTGACTTTTGATTGAGAAGTTCTGAAACACTCTTTCTGTAGAAAATGCAAGTGGACATTCGGAGCGCTAAGAGGCCTATAGCGGAAAATGTAATACCATCAAATACAAACTACACAGAAGCATTCTGTGAAACTTCTTTCTGTTCTTTGCATTCATCTAACAGAGTTGAACCTTACTTTTGATTGAGCACTTCTGAATCACTCTTTCTGTGGAAAATGCATGTGGACATTCAGGGCGCTGAGAGGCCAATAGTGGGAAAAGGAATATCTTCAAATAAAAAACACAGAAACAATCTGTGAAACTTCTTATTGTTCTGTGCATTCAACTAACAGAGTTGAACCTTAGTTATCATTGAGCAGTTCTGAAACACTCTTTCTGTAGAAAATGCAAGTGAACATTCAGGACGCTAAGAGGCCTATAGCGGAAAAATGAATATGTTCAAATAAAAACTACACAGAAGCAATCTGTGAAACTTCTTTCTGTTCTGTGCATTCAACTAACAGAGTTTAACCTTACTTTTGATTGAGCACTTCTGAAACACTCTTTCTGTAGAAAATGCAATTGGACATTCAGGGCGCTAAGAGGCCTAGAGTGGAAACGGAATATTTTCAAATAAAAACTGCACAGAAGAAATCTGTGAAACTTCTTAGTGTTCTCTGCATTCAACGAACAGAGTTGAACCTTAGTTTATATTGAGCAGTTATGAAACACTCTTTCTGCAGATAATGCAAGTGAACATTCAGGGCGCTAAGAGGCCTATAGTTGAGAAAGTTATAAGTTCAAATAAAAACTACAAAGAAGCTATCTGTGAAACTTCTTACAGTTCTGTGCATTCAACTAACAGAGTTCAACCTTACTTTTGATTGAGCAGTTCTGAAACACCCTTTCTGTAGAAAATGCAAGTGGACATTAAGGGCGATAAGAGGCCTATGGTGGAAAAAGGAATACCTTCAAATAAAAACTACACAGAAGCAATCTGTGAAACTTCTTACAGTTCTGTTGTTTAAACTAACACAGTTGAACCTTAATTTTGGTTGAACAGTTCTGAAACACTCTTTCTCTAGAAAATGCAAGTGGACATTCATGGCGCTAAGAGGCCTGTAGCGGAAAAGGGAATATCTTCAACCAAAACTACAAAGAAGCAGTCTGTGAAACTTCTTTCTGTTCTGTGAATTCAACTAACAGAGTTGAACCTTAGTTTTGATTGAGCAGTTCTGAAACTCTCTTTCTGTTGAAAATACAAGTGGACATTTTGGGCGCTAAGAGGCCTATAGTGGAAAAAGGAATAAGTTCAAATAAAAACTACACAGAAGTATCTGTGAAACTTCTTCTGTTCTGTGCATTCAACTAACAGAGTAGAACCTTAGTTTTGATTGAGCAGTTCTGAAACACTCTTTCTGTAGAAAATGCAAGTGGACATTCATGGCGCTAAGAGGCCATGTAGAAAAGGAATACTTCAAAAAAACTACACAGAAGCAATCTGTGAAACTTCTTCTGTTCTGTGATTCAACTAACAAGTTGAACTTACTTTTAATTGAAGCATTCTGTGAAAATCTTCTCTAGAAATCTGTTCTGTGCATTCAACTAACAGAGTTGAACCTATTTTATTGAGCAGTTCTGAAACACTCTTTCTGTAGAAAATGCAAGTGGACATTCATGGCGCTAAGAGGCCATGTAGAAAAGGAATATCTTCAAAAAAACTAACAGAAGCAATCTGTGAAACTTCTTTCTGTTCTGTGCATTCAACTAACAGAGTTGAACCTTACTTTTAATTGAGCAGTTCTGAAACACTCTTTCTGTAGAAAATGCAAGTGGACCTTCGGAGCGCTAAGAGGCCTACAGGGAAAAATAATATCTTCAAATAAAACTACACAGAAGATCTGTGAAACTTTTCTGTTCTGTGCATTCAACTAACAGAGTTTAACCTTACTTTTATTGAGCAGTTCTGAAAAACTCTTTCTGTAGAAAATGCAATTGGACATTCGGGGCGCTAAGAGGACTATAGTGGAAAAGGAATATTTTCAAATAAAAACTGCACAGAAGAAATCTGTAAAACTTCTTACTGTTCTGTGCATTCAACTAACAGAGTTGAACCTCAGTTTTGATTGAGCAGTTCTGAAACACTCTTTCTGTAGAAACTACAAGTGGACATTCAGGGCGCTAAGAGGACTATAGTGGAAAATGGTTAAAAAGTTCACATAAATCTACACAGAAGCTATCTGTGAAACTTCTCTCTGTTCTGTGCATTCAACTAACGGAGTTGAACCTTACTTTTGATTGCGAATTTCTGAAACACTCTTTCTGTAGAAAATGCAAGTGGACCTTCGGAGCGCTAAGAGGCCTATAGCGGAAAAAGTAATACCTTCAAATACAAACTGCACAGAAGCATTCTGTGAAACTTCTTTCTGTTCTCTGCATTCATCTATCACAGTTGAACCTTACTTTTGATTGAGCACTTCTGAAACACCCTTTCTATAGAAAATGCTATTGGACATTCAGGGAGCTAAGAGGCCTATAGTGGAAAAAGGAATATTTTCAAATAAAAACTGCACAGAAGCAGTCTGCGAAACTTGTTACTGTTCTTTGCATTCAACTAACATAGTTGAACGGTAGCTTTTATTGGGCACTTCTGAAACACTCTTTCTGTAGAAAATGCAAGTGGACATTCAGGGCGCTGAGAGGCCTATAGTGGGAAAAGGAATATCTTAAAATAAAAACCACACAGAAGCAATCTGTGAAACTTCTTACTGTTCTGTGCATTCAACTAACAGAGTTGAACCTTAGTTATTATTGAGCAGTTCTGAAACACTCTTTCTGTAGAAAATGCAAGTGAACATTCAGGGCGCTAAGAGGCCTATAGCGGAAAAATGAATATGTTCAAATAAAAACTACACAGAAGCAATCAGTGAAACTTCTTACTGTTCTGTGCATTCAACTAACAGAGTTGAACCTTAGTTTATATTGAGCAGTTATGAAACACTCTTTCTGCATAAAATGCAAGTGAACATTCAGGGCGCTAAGAGACCTATAGTTGAAAAAGGTATATGTTCAAATATAAACTACAAAGAAGCTATCTGTGAAACTTCTTACAGTTCTGTGCATTCAACTAACAATTTTCAAGCTTACTTTTGATTGAGGAGTTCTGAAACACCCTTTCTGTAGAAAATGCAAGTGGACATTCAGGGCGCTAAGAGGCCTATAGTGGAAAAAGGAATACCTTCAAATAAAAACTACACAGAAGCAATCTGTGAAACTTCTTACGCTTCTGTTCTTTAAACTAACACAGATGAACCTTAATTTTGATTGAACAGTTCTGAAACACTCTTTCTGTAGAAAATGCAAGTGGACATTCATGGCGCTAAGAGGCCTATACCGGAAAAGGGAATATCTTCAAACAAAATCAACAAAGAAACAATCTGTGAAACTTCTTTCTGTTCTGTGCATTCAACTAACAGAGTTGAAACTTAGTTTTGATTGAGCAGTTCTGAAACACTCTTTCTGTAGAAAATGCAAGTGGACATTCATGGGGCTAAGAGGCCCATTGTAGAAAAAGGAATATCTTCAAACAAAAACTACACAGAAGCAATCTGTGAAACTTCTTTCTGTTCTGTGCATTCAACTAACAGAGTTGAACCTTACTTTTGATTAAGCAGTTCTGAAACACTCTTTCTGTAGAAAATGCAAGTGGACCCTCGGAGCGCTAAGAGGCCTGCAGCGGAAAAAGTAATATCTTCAAATAAAAACTACACAGAAGCACTCTGTGAAACTTCTTTCTGTTCTGTGCATTCAACTAACAGAGTTTAACCTTACTTTTGATTGAGCAGTTCTGAAACCCTCTTTCTGTAGAAAATGCAATTGGACATTCAGGGCGCTAAGAGGCCTAGAGTGGAAACGGAATATTTTCAAATAAAAACTGCACAGAAGAAATCTTTGAAACTTCTTACTGTTCTGTGCATTCAACTAACAGAGTTGAACCTCAGTTTTGATTGAGCAGTTCTGAAACACCCTTTCTGTAGTAAATATAAGTGGACATTCAGGGCGCTAAAGGGGCTATAGTGGAAAAAGGGAAAAGTACACTTAAAAACTACACAGAAGCTATCTGTGAAACTTCTCTCTGTTCTGTGCATTCAACTAACGGAGTTGAACCTGACTTTTGATTGAGAAGTTCTGAAACACTCTTTCTGTAGAAAATGCAAGTGGACCTTCGGAGCGCTAAGAGGCCTATAGCGGAAAAAGTAATACCTTCAAATACAAACTACACAGAAGCATTCTGTGAAACTTCTTTCTGTTCTTTGCATTCATCTAACAGAGTTTAACCTTACTTTTGATTGAGCACTTCTGAAACACTCTTTCTGTGGAAAATGCATGTGGACATTCAGGGCGCTGAGAGGCCAATAGTGGGAAAAGGAATATCTTCAAATAAAAACCACACAGAAGCAATCTGTGAAACTTCTTATTGTCCTGTGAATTCAACTAACAGAGTTGAACCTTAGTTATCATTGAGCAGTTCTGAAACACTCTTTCTGTAGAAAATGCAAGTGAACATTCAGGACGCTAAGAGGCCAATAGCGGAAAAATGAATATGTTCAAATAAAAACTACACAGAAGCAATCTGTGAAACTTCTTAGAGTTCTGTGCATTCAACTCACAGAGTTCAACCTTACTTTTGATTGAGCCGTTCTGAAACACCCTTTCTGTAGAAAATGCAAGTGGACATTCAGGGCGATAAGAGGCCTATGGTGGAAAAAGGAATACCTTCAAATAAAAACTACACAGAAGCAATCTGTGAAACTTCTTACGGTTCTGTTCTTTTAACTAACACAGTTGAACCTTAATTTTGGTTGAACAGTTCTGAAACACTCTTTCTGTAGAAAATGCAAGTGGACATTCATGGCGCTAAGAGGCCTGTAGCTGAAAAGGGAATATCTTCAACCAAAACTACAAAGAGGCAATCTGTGAAACTTCTTTCAGTTCTGTGCATTCAACTATCAGAGTTGAACCTTACTTTTGATTGAAAAGTTCTGAAAGTCTCTTTCTGTAGAAAATGCAATTGGACTTTCGGGGCGCTAAGAGCCCTACAGTGGAAAAGGAATATTTTCAAATAAAAACTGCCCAGAAGAAATCTGTGAAACTTCTTACTGTTCTGTGCATTCAACTAACAGAGTTGAACCTCAGTTTTGATTGAGAAGTTCTGAAACACTATTTTTGTAGAAAATGCAAGTGGACCTTCGGAGCGCTAAGAGGCCTATAGCGGAAAAAATAATACCTTCAAATAAAAACTACACAGAAGCAATCTGTGAAACTTCTTACGGTTCTGTTCTTTAAATTAACAGAGTTGAACCTTAATTTTGATTGAACAGTTCTGAAACACTCCTTCTGTAGAAAATGCAAGTGGACATTCATAGCGCTAAGAGGCCTATAGTGGAAAAGGGAATATCTTCAAACAAAAATACAAAGAAGCAATCTGTGAAACTTCTTCCTGTTCTGTGCATTCAACTAACAGAGTGGAACCTTAGTTTTGATTGAGCAGTTCTGAAACACTCTTTCTGTAGAAAATACAAGTGGACATTCAGGGCGCTAAGAGGCCTAAAGTGGAAAAAGGAATAAGTTCAAATAAAAACTACACAGAAGATATCTGTGAAACGTCTCTCTGTTCTGTGCATTCAACTAACAGAGTTGAACCTTAGTTTTGATTGAGCAGTTCTGAAACACTCTTTCTGTAGAAAATGCAAGTGGACATTCATGGCGCTAAGAGGCCCATAGTAGAAAAAGTAATATCTTCAAACAAATACTACACAGAAGCAATCTGAGAAACTTCTGTCTGTTCTGTGCATTCAACTAACAGAGTTGAACCTTACTTTTGATTGAGCAGTTCTTAAACACTCTTTCTGTAGAAAATGCAAGTGGATATTCGGAGCGCTAAGAGGCATATAGCGGAAAAAGTAATATCATCAAATAAAAACTACACTGAAGAAATCTGTGAAACTTCTTACTGTTCTGTGCATTCAACTCACAGAGTTGAACCTCAGTTTTGACTGAGCAGTTCTGAAACACTCTTCCTGTAGAAAATACAAGTGGACATTCAGGGCGCTAAGAGGACAATTGTGGAAAAAGGAAGAAGTTCACATCAAAACTACACAGAAGCTATCTGTGAAACTTCTCTCTGTTCTGGGCATTCAACTAACGGCGTTGAACCTTACTTTTAATTGAGAAGTTCTGAAACACTCTTTCTGTAGAAAACGCAGGTGGACCTTCGGATCGCTAAGAGGCCAATTGCGGAAAAAGTAATACCTTCAAATACAAACTACACAGAACCATTCTGTGAAACTTCTTTCTTTTCTTTGCATTCATCTAACAGATTTGAACCTTACTTTTGATTGAGCACTTCTGAAACACCCTTTGTATAGAAAATGCAATTGGACATTCAGGGAGCTAAGAGGCCAATAGTGGAAAAAGGAATATTTTCAAATAAAAACTGCAAAGAAGAAATCTGCGAAACTACTTACTGTTCTGTGCATTCAACTAACATAGTTGAACGGTAGTTTTTATTCAGCAGTTCTGAAACTCTCTTTCTGTAGAAAATGCAGGTGGACATTCATGGCGCTAAGAGGCCCATAGTAGAATAAGGAATATCTTCAAACAAAAACTACACAGAAGCAATCTGTGAAACTTCTTTCTCTTCTGTGCATTCAACTAACAGATTTGAACCTTACTTTTGGTGGAGCATTTCTGAAACACTCATTCTGTAGAAAATGCTAATGGACATTCGGAGCGCTAAGAGGCCTATAGCGGAAAAGGTAATATCTTCAAATAAAAACTACACAGAAGCATTCTGTGAATCTTCTTTCTGTTCTGTGCATTAAACTAACAGAGTTCAACCTTACTTTTGATTGAGCAGTTCTGAAACACTCTTTCTGTAGAAAATGCAATTGGATATTCAGGGCGCGAAGAGGCCTATAGTGGAAAAATAATATTTTCAAATAAAAACTGCACAGAAGAAATCTGTGAAAATTCTTACTGTTCTGTGCATTCAACTAACAGAGTTGAACCTCAGTTTTGATTCAGCAGTTCTGAAACACTCTCTCTGTAGAAAATACAAGTGGACATTCAGGGCGCTAAAAGGACTATAGTCGAAAAAGAAAGAAGTCCACATAAAAACTACACAGAAGCTATCTGTGAAACTTCTCTCTGTTCTGTGCATTCAACCAACGGAGTTGAACCTTACTTTTGATTGAGTAGTTCTGAAACACTCTTTCTGTAGAAAATGCAAGTGGACCTTCAGAGCGCTAAGAGGCTTATAGCGGAAAAAGTAATACCTTCAAATACAAACTACACAGAAGCATTCTGTGAAACTTCTTTCTGTTCTTTGCATTCGTCTAACAGAGTAGAAACTTACTTTTGATTGAGCACTTCTGAAACACCCTTTCAATAGAAAATGCTATTGGACATTCAGGGAGCTAACAGGCCTATAGTGGAAAAAGGAATATTTTCAAATAAAAACGGCACAGAAGCAATCGGCGAAACTTCTTAATGTACTGTGCATTCAACTAACATAGTTGAACGGTAGTTTTGATTGTGCAGTTCTGAAACACTCTTTCTATAGAAAATGCAAGTGGACATTAAGGGCGCTGAGAGGCTTATAGTGGGAAAAGGAATATCTTCATATAAAAACCACACAGAAGCAATCTGTGAAACTCCTTACTGTTCTGTGCATTCAACTAACAGAGTTGAACCTTAGTTATTATTGAGCAGTTCTGAAACACACTTTCTGTAGAAAATGCAAGTGAACATTCAGGGCGCTAAGAGGCCTATAGCGGAAAAATGAATACGTTCAAATAAAAACTACACAGAAGCAATCTGTGAAACTTCTTACTGTTCTGTGCATTCAACTAACAGAGTTGACCCTTAGCTTATATTGAGTAGTTATGAAACACGCTTTCAGCAGAAAATGCAAGTGAACACTCAGGGCGCTAAGAGGCCTATAGTTGAAAAAGTTATATGTTCAAATAAAAACAACAAAGAAGCTATCTGTGAAACTTCTTACAGTTCTGTGCATTCAACTAACAGAGTTCAACCTTAGTTTTGATTGAGCAGTTCTGAAACACCCTTTCTGTAGAAAATGCAAGTGGACATTCAGGGCGCTAAGAGGCCTATGGTGGAAAAAGGAATACCTTCAAATAAAAACTACACAGAAGCAATCTGTGAAACTTCTTACAGTTCTGTTCTTTAAACTAACACAGTTGAACCTTAATTTTGATTGAACAGTTCTGAAACACTCTTTCTGTAGAAAATGCAAGTGGACATTCATGGCGCTAAGAGGCCTATTGTGGAAAAGAGAATATCTTCAAAAAAATACTACAAAGAAGCAATCTGTGAAACTTCTCTCTGTTCTGTGCATTCAACTAACAGAGTTGAACATTAGTTTTGATTGAGCAGTTCTGAAACACTCTTTCTGTAGAAAATGCAATTGGACATTCAGGGCGCCAAGAGGCCTATAGTGGAAAAGGAATATTTTCAAATAAACCTGCACAGAAGAAATCTGTGAAACTTCATACTGCTCTGTGCATTCAACTAACAGTGTTGAACGGTCGTTTTTATTGAGCAGTTCTGAAACACTCTTTCTGTAGAAAATGCAAGTGGACATTCAGGGCGTTTAGAGGCCTATAGTGGGAAAAGGAATATCTTTAAATAAAAACCACACAGAACCAATCTGTGAAACTTCTTACTGTTCTGTGCATTCAACTAAGAGAGTTGAACCTTAGTTATTATTGAGCAGTTCTGAAACACTCTTTCTGTTGAAAATGCAAGTGAAAATTCAGGGCGCTAAGAGGCCTATAGCGGAAAAATGAATATGATCAAATAAAAACTACACAGAAGCAATCTTTGAAACTTCTCACTGTTCTGTGCATTCAACTAACGGAGTTGAACCTTCATTTACATTGAGCAGTTATGAAACACTCTTTCTGCAGAAAATGCAAGTGAACATTCAGGGCGCTAAGAGGCCTATAGTTGAAAAAGTATATGTATAAATAAAAACTACAAAGAAGCTATCTGTGAAACTTCTTACAGTTCTGTGCATTCAACTGACAGAGTTCAACCTTACATTTGATTGAGCAGTTCTGAAACACCCTTTCTGTAGAAAATGCAAGTGGACATTCAGGGCGCTAAGAGGCCTATAGTGGAAAAGGAATATTTTCAAATAAAAACTGCACAGAAGAAATCTGTGAAACTTCTTTCTGTTCTGTGCATTCAGGTAATAGAGTTGAACCTTAGTTTTGATTGAGCAGTTCTGAAACACTCTTTCTGTAGAAAATACAAGTGGACATTCCGGGCGCTAATAGGCCTATAATGGAAAAAGGAATACGTTCAAATACAAACTACACAGAATTTATCTGTGAAACTTCTCTCTGTTCTGTGCATTCAACTAACAGAGTTGAACCTTAGTTTTGATTGAGCAGTTCTGAAACACTCTTTCTGTAGAAAATGCAAGTGCACATTCATGGCGCTATGAGGCCCATAGTAGAAAAAGGAATATCTTCAAACAAAAACTACACAGAAGCAATCTGTGAAACTCCTTTCTGTTCTGTGCATTCAACTAACAGGGTTGAACCTTACTTTTGATTGAGCAGTTGTGAAACACTCTTTCTGTAGAAAATGAAAGTGGACCTTCGGAGCGCTAAGAGGCCTATAGCGGAAAAAGTAATATCTTCAAATAAAAACTACACAGAAATATTCTGTGAAACTTCTTTCTGTTCTTTGCATTCAACTAACAGAGTTTAACCTTACTTTTGATTGAGCATTTCTGAAACACCCTTTCTATAGAAAATGCAAGTGGACATTCAGGGCGCTGAGAGGCCTATAGTGGGAAAAGGAAAATCTTCAAATAAAAACCACACAGAAGCAATCTGTGAAACTTTTTACTGTTCTGTGCATTCAACTAACAGAGTTGAACCTTAGTTATTATTGAGCATTTCTGAAACACTCTTTCTGTAGAAAATGCAAGTGAACATTCAAGGCGCTAAGAGGCCTACAGCGGAAAAATGAATATGTTCAAATAAAAACTACCCAGAAGCAATCTGTGAAACTTCTTACTGTTCTGTGCATTCAACTAACAGAGTTGAACCTTAGTTTATATTGAGCAGTTATGAAACACTCTTTCTGCAGAAAATGCAAGTGAACATTCAGGGCGCTAATAGGCCTATAGTTGAAAAAGATATATGTTCAAATAAAAACTACAAAGAAGCTATCTGTGAAACTTTTTTCAGTTCTGTGCATTCAGCTAACAGAGTTAAACCTTACTTTTGATTGAGCAGTTCTGAAATACCCTTTCTGTAGAAAATGCAAGTGGACATTCAGGGCGCTAACAGGCCTATGTTGGAAAAAGGAATACCTTCATATAAAAACTACACAGAAGCAATCTGTGAAACTTCTTATGGTTCTGTTCTTTAAACTAACACAGTTGAAACTTAATTTTGATTGAACAGTTCTGAATCACTCTTTCTGTTGAAAATGCAAGTGGACATTCATGGCGCTAAGAGGCCTATAGTGGACAAGGGAATATCTTCAAACAAAAACTACAAAGAAGCAATCTGTGAAACTTCTTTCTGTTCTGTGCATTCAACTAACAGAGTTGAACCTCAATTTTGATTGAGCAGTTCTGAAACACTCCTTCTGTAGAAAATACAAGTGGAAATTCAGGGCGCTAAGAGGACTATAGTGGAAAAAGGAAAAAGTTCACATAAAAACTACACAGAAGCTATCTGTGAAACTTCTCTCTGTTCTGTGCATTCAACTAACGGAGTTGAACCTTACTTTTGATTGAGAACTTCTGAAACACTCTTTCTGTAGAAAATGCAAGTGGACCTTCGGAGCGCTAAGAGGCCTATAGCGGAAAAAGTAATACCTTCAAATACAAACTACACAGAAGCATTCTGTGAAACTTCTTTCTGTCCTTTGCATTCGTCTAACAGAGTTGAACCTTACTTTTGATTGAGCACTTCTGAAACACCCTTTCTATAGAAAATGCAATTGGACATTCAGGGAGCTAAGAGGCCCATAGTGGAAAAAGGAATATTTTCAAATAAAAACTGCACAGAAGCAATCTTCGAAACTTCTTACTGTTCTGTGCATTCAACTAACATAATTGAACGGTAGTTTTTATTGAGCAGTTCTGAAACACTCTTTCTGTAGCAAATGCAAGTGGACTTTCAGGGCGCTGAGAGGCCAATAGTGGGAAAAGGAATATGTTCAAATAAAAACTACACAGAAGATATCTGTGAAACTTCTCTCTGTTCTGTGCATTCAACTAACAGAGTTGAACCTTAGTTTTGATTGAGCAGTTCTGAAACACTCTTTCTGTAGAAAATGCCAGTGGACATTCATGGCGCTAAGAGGCCCATAGTAGAAAAAGGAATAACTTCAAACAAAAACTACACAGAAGCAATCTGTGAAACTGCTTTCTGTTTTGTGCATTCAACTAACGGAGTTCAACCTTACTTTTGATTGAGCAGTTCTGAAACACTCTTTCTGAAGAAAATACAAGAGGACATACAGGGCGCAAAGAGGCCTACAGTGGAAAAAGGAATAAGTTCAAATAAATACTACACCAAAGCAATCTGTGAAACTTCTTACTGTTCTGTGCATTCAACTAACAGAGTTGAACCTTAGTTTATATTGAGCAGTTATGAAACACTCTTTCTGCAGAAAATGCAAGTGAACATTCAGAGCGCTAATAGGCCTATAGTTGAAAAAGGTATATGTTCAAATAAAAACTACAAAGAAGCTATCTGTGAAACTTCTTACAGTTCTGAGCATTCAACTGACAGACTTCAACCTTACTTTTGATTGAGCAGTTCTGAAACACCCTTTCTGTAGAAAATGCAAGTGGACATTCAGGGCACTAAGAGGCCTATGGTGGAAAAAGGAATACCTTCAAATAAAAACTACACAGAAGCAATCTGTGAAACTTCTTACGGTTCTGTTCTTTAAACTAACACAGTTGAACCTTAATTTTGATTGAACAGTTCTGAAACACTCTTTCTGTAGAAAATGCAAGTGGACATTAATGCGCTAAGAGGCCTATAGCGGAAAAGGGGATATCTTCAAACAAAAACTACAAAGAAGCAATCTGTGAAACTTCTTTCTGATCTGTGCATTCAGGTAATAGAGTTGAACCTTAGTTTTGATTGAGCAGTTCTGAAACACTCTTTCTGTAGAAAATACAAGTGGACATTCCGGGCGCTAATAGGCCTATAATGGAAAAAGGAATACGTTCAAATACAAACTACACAGAATTTATCTGTGAAACTTCTCTCTGTTCTGTGCATTCAACTAACAGAGTTGAACCTTAGTTTTGATTGAGCAGTTCTGAAACACTCTTTCTGTAGAAAATGCAAGTGCACATTCATGGCGCTATGAGGCCCATAGTAGAAAAAGGAATATCTTCAAACAAAAACTACACAGAAGCAATCTGTGAAACTCCTTTCTGTTCTGTGCATTCAACTAACAGGGTTGAACCTTACTTTTGATTGAGCAGTTGTGAAACACTCTTTCTGTAGAAAATGAAAGTGGACCTTCGGAGCGCTAAGAGGCCTATAGCGGAAAAAGTAATATCTTCAAATAAAAACTACACAGAAATATTCTGTGAAACTTCTTTCTGTTCTTTGCATTCAACTAACAGAGTTTAACCTTACTTTTGATTGAGCATTTCTGAAACACCCTTTCTATAGAAAATGCAAGTGGACATTCAGGGCGCTGAGAGGCCTATAGTGGGAAAAGGAAAATCTTCAAATAAAAACCACACAGAAGCAATCTGTGAAACTTTTTACTGTTCTGTGCATTCAACTAACAGAGTTGAACCTTAGTTATTATTGAGCATTTCTGAAACACTCTTTCTGTAGAAAATGCAAGTGAACATTCAAGGCGCTAAGAGGCCTACAGCGGAAAAATGAATATGTTCAAATAAAAACTACCCAGAAGCAATCTGTGAAACTTCTTACTGTTCTGTGCATTCAACTAACAGAGTTGAACCTTAGTTTATATTGAGCAGTTATGAAACACTCTTTCTGCAGAAAATGCAAGTGAACATTCAGGGCGCTAATAGGCCTATAGTTGAAAAAGTTATATGTTCAAATAAAAACTACAAAGAAGCTATCTGTGAAACTTTTTTCAGTTCTGTGCATTCAGCTAACAGAGTTAAACCTTACTTTTGATTGAGCAGTTCTGAAATACCCTTTCTGTAGAAAATGCAAGTGGACATTCAGGGCGCTAACAGGCCTATGTTGGAAAAAGGAATACCTTCATATAAAAACTACACAGAAGCAATCTGTGAAACTTCTTATGGTTCTGTTCTTTAAACTAACACAGTTGAAACTTAATTTTGATTGAACAGTTCTGAATCACTCTTTCTGTTGAAAATGCAAGTGGACATTCATGGCGCTAAGAGGCCTATAGTGGACAAGGGAATATCTTCAAACAAAAAATACAAAGAAGCAATCTGTGAAACTTCTTTCTGTTCTGTGCTTTCAACTAACAGAGTTGAACCTTAGTTTTGATTGAGCAGTTCTGAAACACTCTTTCTGTAGAAAATACAAGTGGACATTCAGGGCGCTAAGAGGCCTACAGTGGAAAAAGGAATAGGTTCAAATAAAAACTACACAGAAGATATCTGTGAAACTTCTTTCTGTTCTGTGCTTTCTACTAACAGAGTTGAACCTTAGTTTTGATTGAGCAGTTCTGAAACACTCTTTCTGTAGAAAATGCAAGTGGACATTGAGGGCGCTAAGAGGCCTATAGTGGAAAAAGGAATAGGTTCAAATAAAAACTATACAGAAGCAATCTGTGAATCTTCTCTCTGTTCTGTGCATTCAACTAACAGAGTTGAACCTTACTTTTGATTGAGCAGTTCTGAAACACTCTTTCTGTAGAAAATGGACGTGGACCTTCGGAGCGCTAAGAGGCCTACAGCGGAAAAAGTAATATCTTCAAATAAAAACTACACAGAAGCATTCTGTGAAACTTCTTTCTGTTCACTGCATTCAACTAACAGAGATTAAATTTACTTTTGATTGAGCAGTTCTGAAACACTCTTTCTGTAGGAAATGCAAGTGGACATTTAGGGCGCTAAGAGGCCTATAGTGGAAAAGGAATATTTTCAAATAAAAACTGCACAGAAGAAATCTGTGAAACTTCTTACTGTTCTGTGCATTCAACTAACAGAGTTGAACCTCAATTTTGATTGAGCAGTTCTGAAACTCTCTTTCTGTAGAAAATACAAGTGGACATTCAGGGCGCTAAGAGGACTATAGTGGAAAAAGGAAAAAGTTCACATAAAAACTACACAGAAGCTATCTGTGAAACTTCTCTCTGTTCTGTGCATTCAAATAATGGAGTTGAACCTTACTTTCGATTGAGAAGTTCTGAAACACTCTTTCTGTAGAAAATGCAAGTGGACCTTCGGAGCGCTAAGAGGCCTATAGCGGAAAAAGTAATACCTTCAAATACAAACTACACAGAAGCATTCTGTGAAACTTCTTTCTGTTCTGTGCATTCAACTAACAGAGTTTAACCTTAATTTTGATTGAGCAGTTCTGAAACACTCTTTCTGTAGAAAATGCAATTGGACATTCAGGGCGCTATGCGGCCTATAGTGGAAAAGGAATATTTTCAAATAAAAACTGCACAGAAGAAATCTGTGAAACTTCTTACTGTTCTGTGCATTCAACTAACAGAGTTGAACCTCAGTTTTGATTGGGCAGTTCTGAAACACTCTTTCTGTAGAAAATACAAGTGGACATTCAAGGCGCTAAGAGGACTATAGTGGAAAAAAGAAAAAGTTCACATAAAAACTACACAGAATCTATCTGTGAAACTTCTGTCTGTTCTGTGCATTCAACTAAAGGACTTGAACCTTACTTTTGATTGAGGAGTTCTGAAACACTCTTTCTGTAGAAAATGCAAGTGGACCTTCGGAGCGCTAAGAGGCCTATAGCGGAAAAAGGAATACTTTCAAATACAAACTACACAGAAGGATTCTGTGAAACTACTTTCTGTTCTTTGCATTCATCTAACAGAGTTGAACCTTACTTTTGATTGAGCACTTCTGAAACACCCTTTCTATAGAAAATGCAATTGGACATTCAGGGAGCTAAGAGGCCTATACTGGAAAAAGGAATATTTTCAAATAAAAACTGCACAGAAGCAATCTGCGAAACTTCTTACTGTTCTGTGCATTCAACTAACAGAGTTGAACCTTAGTTATTATTGAGCAGTTCTGAAACACTCTTTCTGTAGAAAATGCAAGTGAACATTCAGGGCGCTAAGAGGCCTATAGCGGAAAAATGAATATGTTCAAATAAAAACTACACAGAAGAAATCTGTGAAACTTCTTACTGTTCTGTGCATTCAACTAACAGAGTTGAACCTTAGTTTATATTGAGAAGTAATGAAACACTCTTTCTGCAGAAAATGCATGTGAACATTCAGGGCGCTAAGAGGCCTATAGTTGAGAAAGGTATATGTTCAAATAAAAACTACAAAGAAGCTATCTGTGAAACATCTTACAGTTCTGTGCATTCAACTGACAGAGTTCAACCTTACATTTGATTGAGCAGTTCTGAAACACCCTTTCTGTAGAAAATGCAAGTGGACATTCAGGGCGCTAAGAGGCCTATGGTGGAAAAAGGAACACCTTCAAATAAAAATTACACAGAAGCAATCTGTGAAACTTCTTACGGTTCTGTTCTTTAAACTAACACAGTTGAACTTTAATTTTGATTGAACAGTTCTGAAACACTCTTTCTGTAGAAAATGCAAGTGGACATTCATGGCTCTACGAGGCCTATAGTGGACAAGGGAATATCTTCAAACAAAAACTACAAAGAAGCAATCTGTGAAACTTCTTTCTGTTCTGTGCTTTCAACTAACAGAGTTGAACCTTAGTTTTGATTGAGCAGTTCTGAAACACTCTTTCTGTAGAAAATACAAGTGGACATTCAGGGCGCTAAGAGGCCTATAGTGGAAAAAGGAATAGGTTCAAATAAAAACTACACAGAAGATATCTGTGAAACTTCTCTCTGTTCTGTGCATTCAACTAACAGAGTTGAAACTTAGTTTGGATTGAGCAGTTCTGAAACACTCTTTCTGTAGAAAATGCAAGTGGACATTCATGGCGCTAAGAGGCCCATAGTAGAAAAAGGAATATCTTCAAACAAAAACTACAGAAGCCATCTGTGAAACTTCTTTCTGTTCTGTGCATTCAACTAACAGAGTTGAACATTACTTTTGATTGAGCAGTTCTGAAACACTCTTTCTGTAGAAAATGGACGTGGACCTTCGGAGCGCTAAGAGGCCTACAGCGGAAAAAGTAATATCTTCAAATAAAAACTACACAGAAGCATTCTGTGAAACTTCTTTCTGTTCATTGCATTCAACTAACAGAGTTTAACTTTACTTTTGATTGAGCAGTTCTGAAACACTCTTTGTGTAGAAAATGCAAGTGGACATTCAGGGCGCTAAGAGGCCTATAGTGGAAAAGGACTATTTTCAAATAAAAACTGCACAGAAGAAATCTGTGAAACTTCTTACTGTTCTGTGCATTCAACTAACAGAGTTGAACCTCAGTTTTGATTGTGCAGTTCTGAAACACTCTTTCTGTAGAAAATACAAGTGGACATTCAGGGCGCTAAGAGGACTATAGTGGAAAAAGGAAAAAGTTCACATAAAAACTACACAGAAGCTATCTGTGAAACTTCTCTCTGTTCTGTGCATTCAAATAACGGAGTTGAACCTTACTTTTGATTGAGAAGTTCTGAAACACTCTTTCTGTAGAAAATGCAATTGGACCTTCGGAGCGCTAATAGGCCTATAGCGGAAAAAGTAATACCTTCAAATACAAACTACACAGAAGCATTCTGTGAAACTTCTTTCTGTTCTGTGCATTCAACTAACAGAGTTTAACCTTAATTTTGATTGAGCAGTTCTGAAACACTCTTTCTGTAGAAAATGCAATTGGACATTCAGGGCGCTATGCGGCCTATAGTGGAAAAGGAATATTTTCAAATAAAAACTGCACAGAAGAAATCTGTGAAACTTCTTACTGTTCTGTGCATTCAACTAACAGAGTTGAACCTCAGTTTTGATTGAGCAGTTCTGAAACACTCTTTCTGTAGAAAATACAAGTGGACATTCAAGGCGCTAAGAGGACTATAGTGGAAAAAAGAAAAGTTCACATAAAAACTACACAGAATCTATCTGTGAAACTTCTGTCTGTTCTGTGCATTCAACTAACGGACTTGAACCTTACTTTTGATTGAGGAGTTCTGAAACACTCTTTCTGTAGAAAATGCAAGTGGACCTTCGGAGCGCTAAGAGGCCTATAGCGGAAAAAGGAATACTTTCAAATACAAACTACACAGAAGGATTCTGTGAAACTTCTTTCTGTTCTTTGCATTCATCTAACAGAGTTGAACCTTACTTTTGATTGAGCACTTCTGAAACACCCTTTCTATAGAAAATGCAATTGGACATTCAGGGAGCTAAGAGGCCTATACTGGAAAAAGGAATATTTTCAAATAAAAACTGCACAGAAGCAATCTGCGAAACTTCTTACTGTTCTGTGCATTCAACTAACAGAGTTGAACCTTAGTTATTATTGAGCAGTTCTGAAACACTCTTTCTGTAGAAAATGCAAGTGAACATTCAGGGCGCTAAGAGGCCTATAGCGGAAAAATGAATATGTTCAAATAAAAACTACACAGAAGAAATCTGTGAAACTTCTTACTGTTCTGTGCATTCAACTAACAGAGTTGAACCTTAGTTTATATTGAGAAGTAATGAAACACTCTTTCTGCAGAAAATGCATGTGAACATTCAGGGCGCTAAGAGGCCTATAGTTGAGAAAGGTATATGTTCAAATAAAAACTACAAAGAAGCTATCTGTGAAACATCTTACAGTTCTGTGCATTCAACTGACAGAGTTCAACCTTACATTTGATTGAGCAGTTCTGAAACACCCTTTCTGTAGAAAATGCAAGTGGACATTCAGGGCGCTAAGAGGCCTATGGTGGAAAAAGGAACACCTTCAAATAAAAATTACACAGAAGCAATCTGTGAAACTTCTTACGGTTCTGTTCTTTAAACTAACACAGTTGAACCTTAATTTTGATTGAACAGTTCTGAAACACTCTTTCTGTAGAAAATGCAAGTGGACATTCATGGCTCTAAGAGGCCTATAGTGGACAAGGGAATATCTTCAAACAAAAACTACAAAGAAGCAATCTGTGAAACTTCTTTCTGTTCTGTGCTTTCAACTAACAGAGTTGAACCTTAGTTTTGATTGAGCAGTTCTGAAACACTCTTTCTGTAGAAAATACAAGTGGACATTCAGGGCGCTAAGAGGCCTATAGTGGAAAAAGGAATAGGTTCAAATAAAAACTACACAGAAGATATCTGTGAAACTTCTCTCTGTTCTGTGCATTCAACTAACAGAGTTGAACCTTAGTTTGGATTGAGCAGTTCTGAAACACTCTTTCTGTAGAAAATGCAAGTGGACATTCATGGCGCTAAGAGGCCCATAGTAGAAAAAGGAATATCTTCAAACAAAAACTATACAGAAGCAATCTGTGAAACTTCTTTCTGTTCTGTGCATTCAACTAACAGAGTTGAACCTTACTTTTGATTGAGCAGTTCTGAAACACTCTTTCTGTAGAAAATGCAAGTGGACATTCAGGGCGCTAAGAGGCCTATAGTGGAAAAAGGAATATTTCAAATAAAAACTACACAGAAGCAATCTGTGAAACTTCTTTCTGTTCTGTGCATTCAACTAACAGAGTTGAACCTCAATTTTGATTGAGCAGTTCTGAAACACTCTTTCTGTAGAAAATACAAGTGGACATTCAGGGCGCTAAGAGGACTATAGTGGAAAAAGGAAAAAGTTCACATAAAAACTACACAGAAGCTATCTGTGAAACTTCTCTCTGTTCTGTGCATTCAAATAACGGAGTTGAACCTTACTTTTGATTGAGAAGTTCTGAAACACTCTTTCTGTAGAAAATGCAAGTGGACCTTCGGAGCGCTAAGAGGCCTATAGCGGAAAAAGTAATACCTTCAAATACAAACTACACAGAAGCATTCTGTGAAACTTCTTTCTGTTCTGTGCATTCAACTAACAGAGTTTAACCTTAATTTTGATTGAGCAGTTCTGAAACACTCTTTCTGTAGAAAATGCAATTGGACATTCAGGGCGCTATGCGGCCTATAGTGGAAAAGGAATATTTTCAAATAAAAACTGCACAGAAGAAATCTGTGAAACTTCTTTCTGTTCTGTGCATTCAACTAACAGAGTTGAACCTCAGTTTTGATTGAGCAGTTCTGAAACACTCTTTCTGTAGAAAATACAAGTGGACATTCAAGGCGCTAAGAGGACTCTAGTGGAAAAAAGAAAAAGTTCACATAAAAACTACACAGAATCTATCTGTGAAACTTCTGTCTGTTCTGTGCATTCAACTAACGGACTTGAACCTTACTTTTGATTGAGGAGTTCTGAAACACTCTTTCTGTAGAAAATGCAAGTGGACCTTCGGAGCGCTAAGAGGCCTATAGCGGAAAAAGGAATACTTTCAAATACAAACTACACAGAAGGATTCTGTGAAACTTCTTTCTGTTCTTTGCATTCATCTAACAGAGTTGAACCTTACTTTTGATTGAGCACTTCTGAAACACCCTTTCTATAGAAAATGCAATTGGACATTCAGGGAGCTAAGAGGCCTATACTGGAAAAAGGAATATTTTCAAATAAAAACTGCACAGAAGCAATCTGCGAAACTTCTTACTGTTCTGTGCATTCAACTAACAGAGTTGAACCTTAGTTATTATTGAGCAGTTCTGAAACACTCTTTCTGTAGAAAATGCAAGTGAACATTCAGGGCGCTAAGAGGCCTATAGCGGAAAAATGAATATGTTCAAATAAAAACTACACAGAAGAAATCTGTGAAACTTCTTACTGTTCTGTGCATTCAACTAACAGAGTTGAACCTTAGTTTATATTGAGAAGTAATGAAACACTCTTTCTGCAGAAAATGCATGTGAACATTCAGGGCGCTAAGAGGCCTATAGTTGAGAAAGGTATATGTTCAAATAAAAACTACAAAGAAGCTATCTGTGAAACATCTTACAGTTCTGTGCATTCAACTGACAGAGTTCAACCTTACATTTGATTGAGCAGTTCTGAAACACCCTTTCTGTAGAAAATGCAAGTGGACATTCAGGGCGCTAAGAGGCCTATGGTGGAAAAAGGAACACCTTCAAATAAAAATTACACAGAAGCAATCTGTGAAACTTCTTACGGTTCTGTTCTTTAAACTAACACAGTTGAACCTTAATTTTGATTGAACAGTTCTGAAACACTCTTTCTGTAGAAAATGCAAGTGGACATTCATGGCTCTAAGAGGCCTATAGTGGACAAGGGAATATCTTCAAACAAAAACTACAAAGAAGCAATCTGTGAAACTTCTTTCTGTTCTGTGCTTTCAACTAACAGAGTTGAACCTTAGTTTTGATTGAGCAGTTCTGAAACACTCTTTCTGTAGAAAATACAAGTGGACATTCAGGGCGCTAAGAGGCCTATAGTGGAAAAAGGAATAGGTTCAAATAAAAACTACACAGAAGATATCTGTGAAACTTCTCTCTGTTCTGTGCATTCAACTAACAGAGTTGAACCTTAGTTTGGATTGAGCAGTTCTGAAACACTCTTTCTGTAGAAAATGCAAGTGGACATTCATGGCGCTAAGAGGCCCATAGTAGAAAAAGGAATATCTTCAAACAAAAACTATACAGAAGCAATCTGTGAAACTTCTTTCTGTTCTGTGCATTCAACTAACAGAGTTGAACCTTACTTTTGATTGAGCAGTTCTGAAACACTCTTTCTGTAGAAAATGGACGTGGACCTTCGGAGCGCTAAGAGGCCTACAGCGGAAAAAGTAATATCTTCAAATAAAAACTACACAGAAGCATTCTGTGAAACTTCTTTCTGTTCATTGCATTCAACTAACAGAGTTTAACTTTACTTTTGATTGAGCAGTTCTGAAACACTCTTTCTGTAGAAAATGCAAGTGGACATTCAGGGCGCTAAGAGGCCTATAGTGGAAAAGGAATATTTTCAAATAAAAACTGCACAGAAGAAATCTGTGAAACTTCTTACTGTTCTGTGCATTCAACTAACAGAGTTGAACCTCAATTTTGATTGAGCAGTTCTGAAACACTCTTTCTGTAGAAAATACAAGTGGACATTCAGGGCGCTAAGAGGACTATAGTGGAAAAAGGAAAAAGTTCACATAAAAACTACACAGAAGCTATCTGTGAAACTTCTCTCTGTTCTGTGCATTCAAATAACGGAGTTGAACCTTACTTTTGATTGAGAAGTTCTGAAACACTCTTTCTGTAGAAAATGCAAGTGGACCTTCGGAGCGCTAAGAGGCCTATAGCGGAAAAAGTAATACCTTCAAATACAAACTACACAGAAGCATTCTGTGAAACTTCTTTCTGTTCTGTGCATTCAACTAACAGAGTTTAACCTTAATTTTGATTGAGCAGTTCTGAAACACTCTTTCTGTAGAAAATGCAATTGGACATTCAGGGCGCTATGCGGCCTATAGTGGAAAAGGAATATTTTCAAATAAAAACTGCACAGAAGAAATCTGTGAAACTTCTTACTGTTCTGTGCATTCAACTAACAGAGTTGAACCTCAGTTTTGATTGAGCAGTTCTGAAACACTCTTTCTGTAGAAAATACAAGTGGACATTCAAGGCGCTAAGAGGACTATAGTGGAAAAAAGAAAAAGTTCACATAAAAACTACACAGAATCTATCTGTGAAACTTCTGTCTGTTCTGTGCATTCAACTAACGGACTTGAACCTTACTTTTGATTGAGGAGTTCTGAAACACTCTTTCTGTAGAAAATGCAAGTGGACCTTCGGAGCGCTAAGAGGCCTATAGCGGAAAAAGGAATACTTTCAAATACAAACTACACAGAAGGATTCTGTGAAACTTCTTTCTGTTCTTTGCATTCATCTAACAGAGTTGAACCTTACTTTTGATTGAGCACTTCTGAAACACCCTTTCTATAGAAAATGCAATTGGACATTCAGGGAGCTAAGAGGCCTATACTGGAAAAAGGAATATTTTCAAATAAAAACTGCACAGAAGCAATCTGCGAAACTTCTTACTGTTCTGTGCATTCAACTAACAGAGTTGAACCTTAGTTATTATTGAGCAGTTCTGAAACACTCTTTCTGTAGAAAATGCAAGTGAACATTCAGGGCGCTAAGAGGCCTATAGCGGAAAAATGAATATGTTCAAATAAAAACTACACAGAAGAAATCTGTGAAACTTCTTACTGTTCTGTGCATTCAACTAACAGAGTTGAACCTTAGTTTATATTGAGAAGTAATGAAACACTCTTTCTGCAGAAAATGCATGTGAACATTCAGGGCGCTAAGAGGCCTATAGTTGAGAAAGGTATATGTTCAAATAAAAACTACAAAGAAGCTATCTGTGAAACATCTTACAGTTCTGTGCATTCAACTGACAGAGTTCAACCTTACATTTGATTGAGCAGTTCTGAAACACCCTTTCTGTAGAAAATGCAAGTGGACATTCAGGGCGCTAAGAGGCCTATGGTGGAAAAAGGAACACCTTCAAATAAAAATTACACAGAAGCAATCTGTGAAACTTCTTACGGTTCTGTTCTTTAAACTAACACAGTTGAACCTTAATTTTGATTGAACAGTTCTGAAACACTCTTTCTGTAGAAAATGCAAGTGGACATTCATGGCTCTAAGAGGCCTATAGTGGACAAGGGAATATCTTCAAACAAAAACTACAAAGAAGCAATCTGTGAAACTTCTTTCTGTTCTGTGCTTTCAACTAACAGAGTTGAACCTTAGTTTTGATTGAGCAGTTCTGAAACACTCTTTCTGTAGAAAATACAAGTGGACATTCAGGGCGCTAAGAGGCCTATAGTGGAAAAAGGAATAGGTTCAAATAAAAACTACACAGAAGATATCTGTGAAACTTCTCTCTGTTCTGTGCATTCAACTAACAGAGTTGAACCTTAGTTTGGATTGAGCAGTTCTGAAACACTCTTTCTGTAGAAAATGCAAGTGGACATTCATGGCGCTAAGAGGCCCATAGTAGAAAAAGGAATATCTTCAAACAAAAACTATACAGAAGCAATCTGTGAAACTTCTTTCTGTTCTGTGCATTCAACTAACAGAGTTGAACCTTACTTTTGATTGAGCAGTTCTGAAACACTCTTTCTGTAGAAAATGGACGTGGACCTTCGGAGCGCTAAGAGGCCTACAGCGGAAAAAGTAATATCTTCAAATAAAAACTACACAGAAGCATTCTGTGAAACTTCTTTCTGTTCATTGCATTCAACTAACAGAGTTTAACTTTACTTTTGATTGAGCAGTTCTGAAACACTCTTTCTGTAGAAAATGCAAGTGGACATTCAGGGCGCTAAGAGGCCTATAGTGGAAAAGGAATATTTTCAAATAAAAACTGCACAGAAGAAATCTGTGAAACTTCTTACTGTTCTGTGCATTCAACTAACAGAGTTGAACCTCAATTTTGATTGAGCAGTTCTGAAACACTCTTTCTGTAGAAAATACAAGTGGACATTCAGGGCGCTAAGAGGACTATAGTGGAAAAAGGAAAAAGTTCACATAAAAACTACACAGAAGCTATCTGTGAAACTTCTCTCTGTTCTGTGCATTCAAATAACGGAGTTGAACCTTACTTTTGATTGAGAAGTTCTGAAACACTCTTTCTGTAGAAAATGCAAGTGGACCTTCGGAGCGCTAAGAGGCCTATAGCGGAAAAAGTAATACCTTCAAATACAAACTACACAGAAGCATTCTGTGAAACTTCTTTCTGTTCTGTGCATTCAACTAACAGAGTTTAACCTTAATTTTGATTGAGCAGTTCTGAAACACTCTTTCTGTAGAAAATGCAATTGGACATTCAGGGCGCTAATGCGGCCTATAGTGGAAAAGGAATATTTTCAAATAAAAACTGCACAGAAGAAATCTGTGAAACTTCTTACTGTTCTGTGCATTCAACTAACAGAGTTGAACCTCAGTTTTGATTGAGCAGTTCTGAAACACTCTTTCTGTAGAAAATACAAGTGGACATTCAGGCGCTAAGAGGACTATAGTGGAAAAAAGAAAAGTTCACATAAAAACTACACAGAATCTATCTGTGAAACTTCTGTCTGTTCTGTGCATTCAACTAAAGGACTTGAACCTTACTTT
>NW_022096904.1:0-45813 GCF_006542625.1 Nomascus leucogenys
ACTATCATGAAGACAGCACCAAGCTATGAGAAATCTGCCCCATGATCCAAACACCTCCCACCAGGCTGCACTTCCAGCATTGGAGATTACAATATAATATGATAATTGGTTGGGGACAAATATCTAAACTTGATATTTGAGGAAACTGAGTTTCCTTAAAACTGCTCTTTTGAATTCTTGGTCAGAGAGCTCACATATTACTATGTTGTTAGGGTCAGTCACTATTTTCTTGCT
This sequence comes from Nomascus leucogenys, assembly GCF_006542625.1. Taxonomy (NCBI): domain Eukaryota; kingdom Metazoa; phylum Chordata; class Mammalia; order Primates; family Hylobatidae; genus Nomascus; species Nomascus leucogenys. The sequence continues at coordinate 235 of NW_022096904.1, forward strand.
TTGTCTCTTTGGGGAGGTCATCGTTCTTTCTTTGCTATTGTTTCTTGTGGCTATAGTTCTATGTCTTTGCATTTAAGGATTATTTATTCCAGACTTCTCTGACTGCCTTGTTTTGGTTACTGTTGGTTATGTTTGCTTAGAGAATCTTTGTAATTTACCTGTTGAATGTCTTACATTTGTTCTCTAAGTCACTGCCTCCTTTTTGGCACTAGATGGTGCCTAAAGCCCAGATTTCTGTCAGCTCTACTAACCAATCAGAGTGCTGCCTATCTAGAACTGGGGAGGCCCCAAAGGGAGGTCCAGCCATGTGGAAAGGCTGGCTAGTAGTCATGCCCAGGAGACCTGTGGAACATACTTCCTACAGTATGATGCTGGCAAACAGCCACTATGATTTGGTACCTCCTTGACAGAGTTACAGAGCAGAGTTTCCAGGGCTGGAGTTGGTAGTCTCACTCCCCGCATTGTTCTGGCTGTCCTCAGGATATGTCTCACTTCAGGCACTCGGAATGCTTCTCCTGGGTTGAGGCATGGACGAGTCACCTGCTAAAGAAACCCAAGATGGTGGAACAGCTGGTTGTTCACTTTATTCTCACTTTTCCAGTGTAGAAGCCATGAGTTGGGGAAAAGTTTCCACATGTCTGGTGCCAGCAGAGTGAGGGGAGGGGTGTCATAAATATAAAAATCTGATTCTCTTACCATCCACTGAGTTTTTTTTTTTTAATTATCTGTGACCCAGGAAATTGACTATCCTCACATTTGAGTTTTGATTATATTGCCGTTGATAATCTCAGTGCTGTATATTTGGTTTGGTCTTCTGGGGGAAAGGGCGTTGGGGAGTAAAGCCAGCTTGTGTCTATGCCACCAGTTTGGAACCAGAAGTCTCCAAGTAATTTAAAAAAAACAGAAACTTATTTCTCACAGTTATGGAGGCTGGAAAGCCCCAAGATCAAGGTGCCCACAGGTTCATTGCCTGATGAGAGCCCATTTCTCACAGATGATACATCTACGCGTCCTCACATGCAGAAGGGCTGAAATGTGCAAGAATGGGGTGAACTCCCTCTGTCATGTCATTTTATAGGGGCTTCTAATCATACTCCTGAGGGAAGAGCCCTCATTACTCAATCAGCTCCCACAGGTGACACCTCTTAATACTGTTGCTTGGGCATTAAGTTTCAACATGATTTTGAAGGGGTCAAAACATTCAAATTATAGCAGGACTACACGCTCTAGTTAGGACATCGGAGATGGCGGAAAACTCACTGCTTGGCTCATAGAAGTCTGGGAAAAAGGAGTGAAAAACTCTCAGCAAGGTGGAAATGCTTGAATTATTCCGACGGATAGTATAGGAAGGGAAAGAGAGGCTGAAAGAAATGGGCACATGTCAAATAAATATATTATATAAGGCTGAAAGACCCATCACCCATCAGAAAATTATATTCCACAAGAAGGCCCAAAGGACCACATGTTCATGAAGGCCCTCAGGTAGCGTTGACATGAGGGGCACCAGCATTACTAAAATATTCAGAAGATGTTTTGTTCTGCAAGGTAGAAATGTCAGTAGGAAAGGCAGTCACAGAGCTGGGCTCATTTATAACCATGAAGATGATGCTTGGGCTCCCCATCCCAATAATAGAGACCAAGTGGCAGGCTTAATAATAAGTTAAGCAATTATCATTAGCATTATGGTTATGCAATTATTATAATGACCAGCAAGGTTGAAAGATGAATGAAGTAGGAGCCAAGCAAAGCAAGCTTGACTCACAGGGAGCCATGCAGACCATTAATAGGGTATGCCATCCCTATCAGTAAAAGAAATATGCAGCCAGGAAAGGTTCTGCTCCAAATCAATAAAAACAACAAAGCATGAATGGAGGGGTAGGGAGATGAGGGCGATTTCCCAAATAAAATACCGTAAGCCTTCCTCAGTTATCAGGTCTGAGACAATTTTCAGATTTGGAGCTTTCAGATTTGGAGGGCCATTATTTAGGCCCCAGAGATCCACAGTAAGAAGAACCCTGTAACATAATGGCAAGAGTGTACTGTGATGATTCCCTTATGTCCCTCCCACAGGGTCCTTGGTTATTCATTCCAGTGACTATATATCCCCAAAATAGGGGGATCGCGAGTTACTTCAAGAACTATTAGATATCGGACATCAGTTTGTTTGCTATCTTCAATCCTGTGCAGCTCCAGAATCTAACAATTGTTTTGATGAGAAAATCAGCTACAAGATCCATGCACTCCAAATCCAAATCTCCTGACTTAGTCCTTCTATATTTACTTGCTTATCAAACTGATTTTACAACATCATCAAACTGATTATGATCTTACGTGGCTTTTCTAGTTGTTTTTAATGGGAGACTTCGTCTGCCACATGTTACTCCACCCCCTTTCGGATGAAGCTGCATTCATCATTTTATCATCTTCTGGAATCATATATTTATTTCTCTATTCTGTTTTTCAACAAATATTTACTTAATGACTATTATATAGTACACTACAAGAAAACTGAAGTCAGGCAGAAAGTTCCAAAAAAATCTACCATCTAGAAAAAGAAGAAAATTTGGGCAAGTCTAGGTATCACATAACAAATGCTCCAGCACTCCGTATATTCCTGGCAATACTCCCATTCCTCCTCCCTCATCTCCATACTCACAACCCTGTCCATATGATTTGCTTAAGATTATCTATTATTGTTTATATTAGTCAGAGAAGCACTTGACTCCTAGGTAGTTACCCGTCTCTGGGACCCCAAACCCATATTGCTCTGTACATCCCTAACCTGACCTTGTCACCTAATATTCTCCAATTCCTAAAACCATTCATTAGGCCCACCGGACTAACGGGTCAGTCACAGGGAAAATACTCTATATCTTCAAATGTGTCAGTTAAGTTTTCCTTCATCTTTTTACTCTGAGAAATGTCTTCCAGCCAGGAACATAGATTTCCACACAGCCGTACATGATGGCTGATTTTTCTGCTGTGGTCATACTATTCCTAGGTGTGCTGGTAGATGTTTTCACATGGACACTCACTGTCCGTTACCCTGATATCTTCACTAACCCACTGGCTCTTCTCTTATCAAAATATAAAATTGTATATTTATTTTTGCCTTCAATTCCTCTCTTCTTATTCTCTATTTAACCCAATCTAATTCAGATTTTTGGCCCTATTTTAGTCTGTTCTTGCATTGCTATAAAGACAGACCTGAGACTGGGTAATTTTTTTTTTAAGGAGGTTTAATTGGCTTATGGTTCTGCAGGCTGTACAAGAAGCACAGCAGCTTCTGCATCTGGGAGGCCTCAGGAAGCTTCCAATCATGGCAGAAGGCAAAGGGGGAATAAGATATCTCACACGGTGGCAGCAGGAGCAAGAGCAAGAGGGAAGAGAGGTGCTACATGCTTGTAAACAACCAGATCTCATGAGAACTCATGAGGAGAGTACCAAGGGGCATGGTGCTAAGCCACAAGAAACTGGCCCCATGAGCCAATCACCTCCCATCACGCTCCACATTCAACACTGGGGATTACAATTCAACATGAGATTTGGGCGAGGACACAGAGCCAAACCACGTCAGCCCCATCTCTCTAGTGAAACAGGTCTTGCTGAGGTCAGGAATGATCTCCCATTGTTAATTATTTTGATGAGTTCTCTGTTCTCACCTCCATGATTGTTAAGCAACTTTTGGCACCATTAATCAATATCCTTAAAACACTTGTATAACTTGGCTTTTAAATATTAAATTCTGCTTTGTCTACTACTTCACTGGATGCTATTTCTCAGTGTTTATCCTCACTCTTGCAATGGATTGATCTGTGGACTTCTCTTATCTATCAACTAGACTTTCACTGGTGAGCTCATTCAGTTTTAGTACTTTAAGTAACATCTATAGGCTGAGGAGCCGATGACTCTCCAGTTTATATATCAGGCCTAGACATTTCCTCTGAGCTCACACACCCAGCTTCCTATTTTACATCTCCAAACTGAATTCCTAATCTCTTAAATCTCCTCTTCGACCCTTCCCATCTCAGTAAATGGCAACTCAAACGTCCCAGTTGCTCAAGCTGAAAACCTCTGTGTCATCCTTGACTAATCTATTTTCTGCCCCATATCCAGTCCCTTGACAAATCTTGGCAATTCTGCCTTCAACTATATATTCAATTATGCTTATGACCACTTTTTACCACTTCATTGCTATCATCTCTCACGTGGATCATTGTAATAGCTTTACTCTTGACCCTGTGCCATTCAAAAAACAGTAAGTAGTGGGAGAAATTCTTATGAAGACAAATCATGCCATTCTTTTGCTCAAAGCCCACTAATGATTTCCCATGCTGTGAAAATTCTGAGCCCTTACAACCATGTGTAAGGCCCTATATTATCCCATCTGACCACTCTGACTTTGTTGTGTACCATGCTCCCTCTTCCAGCACCATGCTTCTTTCTCTTCTCCAACAGTGTAAGCACTCTCCAGCTTTAGGAACTTTGCATGCACTAGTCCACTTTCAAAAATGCTTTCCTATCATCTCCCCCATCCCCAAGTATTTACATCTCTCTTTCCTCCTTCATATCCTCAGTCAGATGTCATCTTTTTTTTTTTTTTTTTTTTTTTTGAGACGGAGTCTCGCTCTGCCGCCCAGGCTGGAGTGCAGTGGCTCAATCTCGGCTCACTGCAAGCTCTGCCTCCCGGCTTCACGCCATTCTCCTGCCTCAGCCTCTCCCAGTAGCTGGGATTACAGGCGCCCGCCACCACGCCCGGCTAATTTTTGTATTTTTTTAGTAGAGACGGGGTTTCACCGTGGTCTTGATCTCCTGACCTTGTGATCCGCCCGCCTCGGCCTCCCAAAGTGCTGGGATTACAAGCATGAGCCACGGCGCCGGCCAGATGTCATCTTTTGTGTGAGGACTCCTACACTACTGTATTTAAAACTGCACCTACTTACATATAGACACACATATATACACACCAGTACTAATTTCCTGCTTGGTTTTCTTCATTGTTTTGATATAATATATATTTAACTGTTTGTTTATTCTCACTTCTTATACTAGAATGTGTGGTTTATGAGGGAAACATTTTTCTGTATTTTTTTTACTACCATTTTTCTCTATTTAGAACCATGACTAACACATTATAGGCACTCCACAAAATTTGTTTATTGATTGAAAGAACAAATTCTTAGGACATATGGCCATTTTTGGTGTATCCACTGAATAGTGGATATACCACTTATGGAATTCTTAGTGTATAGATGAATTTAGATTTTGTGCATATTCAAATTAAAAATTATTTCTCAGACCATATTTTCCCAGTGAAGCTTTTTGAGAGAAGGTATTCTCTCATTTTCATCAGTGGCCTAACAGACAAGCTAAGAAGTTGCAGCTTTACAGTTTGTTTCAAATGCAAATCAATGTTGTCTATTCACTTTTATCCTCACTAATGAGTTCCCTCTAACTGTGAATGTTATTAAGTTATTCTTTATTCATTTGGCAAATAGTCATTGAATACCTACTATTTGTCAAGGCACTATGTTAGTTGTTGAGGATGTAGGGTTCCTGCTGTCAGGAAACATTTAATTGTATTTTTCTTTACAGTATACAATAGTACCTCTTACCTACAGTCTTGGTAATGGCATGTAAAATTATGTGGTTATTTGTGGAAATCCCTATATATGTATCATTGACCTTAACTGCTTTGGGCTTATCCAAAAATGAATACTTGAAATAGACAATGTAAATGGCACAGTCTCTCAACACAAAATACCTGAATTTTATTTCCCATAATGTGATTAACCTTTGTAAGCAAAGTCAGCCGGTCTTCATTTACCTCAGTTTCTTTTTCTATAACAAAAAGTTAGCAATACCTATTAAACTGAAAAGATTCTTTGAAGATAAAACAATAGTTAATAAAATGCTTTAAGAAGCCATCTACTACTTAAAAACATAATAAACTTATCTTTTCAATGGGGAGGCAGCATTGTGTGGTATGATAAAGAACAGACTTTGGAAGGAGACAGGCTTGAGGTCAAATCCCAGCCCTGGCCCCTAGCAACAAATGGAAACAGTCCCGTTTAATTTACAAAGTTAATGGAATAATTAGAATTAACATACTTAAAAAGCCTAGCATCTCCCACAGGATGTGGTGCATAGCAGATGTCAGCTGTTCTCATTTACCTTAATATTTTGGCATCTGACCATTAAAATTGTTATTTCTTCCATTTTTAAATACACCTCAGTTTCTTTATCTGTAAAATGGGGAAATTGTATTGCAGTCTTTCAAAAGCCCTCCTGAGTATATTGCATTAACTGGTTGCCATCTCCAAGCAAAAGTCATTATTATCACATCCTCGAGGGCAATGGTTTGACATTACTAGATTTCTGCATGGCCAACTCTGAAGACAGAGACAGAAAAATCACATTCAGGAAAAGCTCTTCAGAGCAGGACATTGGAGAAAAATATAAATAATGAGGTAATACAAACTCTAAAGTAAACCAGGCAAAGGGCCAAGAATTATCATGCAAAAGGAGAATGGACACTATCAGCTCTCATGTACACATGTGCCTTTCAAATGGCAGGACAGACATAGAACACACATCTCTAGTAATTTTTAAAAGTCAAAGCCAAACCAGCCCACTCTCTTCAATTGCTGTTAGAGGACAACCTTCCACAGCTCACTGTTGGCTTGAGATCACTAGTTTTGCTGACATCATTCTAGTTACATGGTAGAGATGTTTACACTTTGTAGAAACTTCCATTTTATTCTACATTAATTTAGTGTCAAGGTTATTCTCCTAAGTAAATGAAAGTAGAATAATGAAATGTTCAAGTCATCTTATCACAATTGTATTGTAAGGGCTTTGTGTCTTCGCTATAAGTCCCCAAAGTGAAGACATTTCCCTCCTCTCATCTCAAGTACTTTTTGGTCTTTTGAAATGAAAAAAGTAAGTTTTATATTATAACAGCTAGAAATTAGCAGATGTTTTGGCACACTCTGAACTTGCGTTCTGACATTATTGCACAACTGACTCTACACTAGCAGTTTTTTTTAATCCATTTTAGGTGATCCAGCACTGATCCGTCCTTCAATAGCCACAGCATTTGATCTATTATTTAATGCTTTAGAAACACAGTGCTCTATCACGTGATACTTTATAAACTAACTGACAAACTCAATGGCATTGTCTACTAGAGAATTTTATTTATTTCATAGCACTTCACTTAAAAACCAATTTGTGGGGTTTTAGGTGACATTTTGATAATTCAGCCTATGAAAACCTCACTTCTCTTTTATTTTCTGGCCAAATCTGAATATACAGTATAACAAAGAGTTGTTATTCTATATCACAAGCTTAAACTATAAATTCACTCTTGTAGAATTGGAATTTTACTACTGTTCTGAAAGTTACATGAATGCCATGAAACTGTACATAAACAGGATCAGTAGCATAGCTGTTATTTATGTAGATGTTTATATTTATTTACTTTTAACATTATTTCAAAACGGTGGCCCACCCCTGCTCAAGGTATTAAATATTCAGCAGTTTACTAGCATAAGAATTGGGAGCTTTAGATTTATAGTGCAAGGCATTTGATATTTGCAATACTGTTCAATAGATAAGTCTGATATTTAAATTTGGTTTTGTTCTATGCCTGGTTATTTTAGGGTTCATCCATATGCTAGCTAATTTGCTGCCAGTCAGACACTTACTTGTTTTTGTTAATTGATTCAGAGTTAAACACACAGATTCCTTCTCTCTCATCTCTTGTCCTGTCTTTCTCAAGCTCATTAAGTTTGTGGCCCAATTGACCTTTGAGCAGATCAAATCTCTCCTTCAGAGTCATGGCTTGCTTTATCTATTTACGTATTTTACACTCATATTACATTCTTTGGCCCAGACAAAGTTTTCTAAAAAGTGGTCCTCTTGAAACATTTTCCCACTGAAACAGAAGGGCTGTGGTTTTACACCCACACGGAGGAAAGAGCAGCTAGGGACACTCTGCTGGTTCCTGAAAGAAAGTCTGCGGATCTCAGGGTTTCCTTTGTCTCACTGTGATCACACACACATTGCTAATGGCCTGAGGCACTCATACATTTCAGGGAGCTCTCCAGCCTTCTCTTGAACTAATTCCTTCCAGAGCCTCTGTTCAAGTGTGACTCATCACTCTGCAAAGCCACTGCCTCCCAGCACGCCTTCTGCCAAATGTGGAGGGCATGTCTTTCCCACTGGCTTCCTGCCATTTCTTTCGTACATTTGACGTAATCCCTTTCCCATTGTTTTTGTGCATTTGATTGTGCAAAATCGCAGGCAAAAAAGTAAAGCAGAAACTAAAATCCTGCAAAATGACTGTTCTGAGACGCCTTTAGTAATCTGGGGTATTATTTGGCCATGAAGATCTCTACTAGTTTGAATAGAGAGGTTTAGTTTAGTTCTGTTGTTTTTGTGTTTGTTTGCTTTTGGTGGGGACAGTGGGGTATTATCAGACTTCACTTGATTTTAGGACAGTAGACAAGATTAGAGGAGACATCAAAATATTAGACATGCTGAAAAGCCAAAATAGATATATAAATAAAAAATAAAAATATTGAACACTTTTAGTCAAATTTACCATCTGAGCAGAACCTAGACCTTACTAGAGATTTCATGGCAACAGAAATAGTCATCACATTCTGTGTCCGTCTGGATTTCTGCCATTAATTATCCACTCTCTTCTCAGTACTATCAACCTTTTCCTTTCCACTGGCATCTTTCCCTTTGTGCATAAACATGCTCAAGTCTCTCCCATCTTAGGAATAAATACTTCCTCAATCTGCCTCCACTCTAGCTACTGAACCTTCTCCTTTGTAATTTTTTAAAAATAGATCAGCTTCTAGAACAAGTAGTATACATGGACTGTCTTCACTTCCTCATATTTAGTTTCTTTCCTTATGATGAAAACCCTTCCAACTCTACATTATTGCTATTCCAAAGTGAGCTTCTAGGTTGCTCATTCCAATTTAATTAGTCGGTGTACTATTGGATCCAAGTGACTGAAGACTCAATGCAAGTTGAGTTAAAGAAAAGCTATTGTTATTATTGTAGTTATTACTAGTATTTAGCTCACTTACCTAAAAAAAGCTCATTGCTTGTGCTGACTTAGGTGCAGCTGAACTAGGACTTACTCTCCTTTTCCTCGCTCTGTCTCCTCTATTTTGGCTCTACTTCTTGTCTGGTTCATGCTTCATGGTGGTAAAAAGTTATTTTTACACTTACATCCTCACTGCTGTAAATATATCAGAAAAACACAGCTTCTAGATCACAACTCCCATATAATTCTCAGGGTTAACTTTGGTGTACTCAAAATGAATTGTGTGCTAAACAAAGTGTGCTAAACAAAGTGCTAAACAAAGCAATCTGGCCAAAGGGCTGCAGCCTCCTATTGACTAGGTCCGTGTTAAGTGTGTTCTTTGGAATGAAGCATGGCTTTGAATTTTGGCTCTAACAAAGTGTATTAGTAGTAACAATATACCTATACTTACTATGTTATTCATTTTACACCTAGCATCTGTTCTTTATAACAAGCCTGCAGGTTATGTATTAAACATTATGAAGAGGGTAGGAGTTCAAAGAACTTAAAGAATTGGCCCAACTCTTAGTGAAAAAGATCTCAGATTTGAACCCAAGTTTGTCTAGACTCAAAGTTGTGCTCTTCCCACTGGATCATACTGAGATATTATATCCAAAGGAGTAATCACATGCCAGGTGTGGTAGCTCATGCTTGTAATCTCAACATTTTGGGAGGTCAAGGTGTGAGATCACTTGAGGCCAGGAATTTGACACTAGCCTTGGCAACATAGTGAAACTCTGTCTCTTAAAAAAAAAAAAAAATTAAGTTAGCCAAATATGGTGGCATGTGCCTGTAGCCCTTGCTACTGGTGAGGCTGAGATAGTAGGATTGCTTGAGCCCAGGAGGTTGAGGCTGGAGTGAGCTATGATTGTACCACTGAACTCCAGCCTGGGCAACAGAGAGAGATCCACATCTCTTAAAAAAGAGAAAAAGAGTAAAAATAGTCATTACAGAGCTAGCACACATGCTTAACTAATGTTAGTTCCTTTTCTTTATTCTGCTCATGCAATTCTGATCAGATCATAGCTCTTAAAAACTTTGTCATGAAGTCCTCTCCAAATCTGGCCCTCACTTAGCTTCAATGGTTTCACCCCTCATCTATCTTCCTCAGGTCGTTCTAAGCCATTATTTTTTCTTTCAACATGCCAGGTTCCCTAATTTGTCTGAAATTTTGAATATAAAATGTATTTATTCTGTCTGATTTCCTCTCCCCACAGAAAATTACTCATTTTTTGCGTCTGACCTCAAGTACTTACTATCTTCTGCATTTCATCTGCAGCTCATACATACCTTCGTTACGGAATTTTTACACTGTATTGTAGTAGTTCCTATATCTTCTCCCCACTATGCTGTAAAATAGTCAAGTTAAGGCCATGGATCCGGTCATTTTCTCTTCATTTTCCAGGAACATAATGTAGGTACTACATAAATGTTTGTTGAATGAATAAATGGATATACAAAGAAACAAATTTCTTTTTCCCAAATTGGCCCAAACTCCTTTTCCCAGCACAGATTTTCCCAGCACAAACAACAACAATAAAGATGACAGGAATAGAGATGGAATGGAACAGGACAGGACGGGATGGGATGGAGAGGAGAGGGGAGAAAGGGAAAGGGAAGAGGAGAGAGGGGAGAGGGGAATGGGGAAGGAGAGGAGGTGGGAAGGGGGAGGGAAGAGGAGGTGGGAAGGGGGAGGGGAGAGGAGGTGGAAAGGGGGAAGGGGGAGGAGGTGATAAGGGGGAGGGGAGGGGAAGGGAGAGAAAGAGGAGGGGAAGGGAGGGGGAGGGAGAGGAGGAGAAGGGAGAGGAGGAGAGGGAGGGAGGGAAGGGGAAGGGAGGGAAGACATCCTATCCCTGCAATGCAGAGGAATTATGGAGAATTTTTTCATATCTTTTACATAAATAAAAGATCATTAACATACAACCAATTATTAAAAGGAAGCAGAGACCAGGCATGGTGGCTCACGCCTGTAATCCCAGCACTTTGGTAGGCCAAGGCAGGCGGATCACCTGAGGTCGGATCACCTGAGGTCAGGAGTTCGAGACCAGCCTGGCCAACATGGTGAAATCCTGTCTCTACTAAAAATACAAAAAGTAGCCGGGTGTGGTGGCAGATGCCTGTAATCCCAGCTACTCGGGAGGCTGAAGCAGGAGAATTTCTTACGCCCAGGAGGCAGAGGCTGCGGTGAGCCAAGATCATGCTACTGCACTCCAGCCTGGCCAACAGAGTGAGACTTTGTTGCAAAAAAACAAAAAAAGGAAGCTGCAAATTTTGCCTACATGCCTTTGAGTCTTGGTGAACATAAGAAAAACAATTTTTGATGACGCCTTTTTCCTTCCACCCAATGGATGTTGTTGTAACTTCCTTAAATAATCTTTTGGTGTGGGTTCTCATTACTGTATTGCTATAGCTACTGCTTTAGTACAGATCTTCATTATTACCTGGATAATTGTAAGTCTCTCTCCTCCCCTTCCTTCTGCCTGAACCTCTCTGCAATCCATCTTCCACATGGCTGCAAAAATGATATTACTAAACAAAATGAGAAGTACTTGTACAGCTTTCCAGTCTCTTTAGCACAAACTCCAGACTTCTAAAATGACAAAGCTATTCAAAACTGCCCTAATTTACCTCTCTAGTTCCTTTCTCTTAATTTTCCCACATTCACATTTCATGCTCCAGCTGCATGGGTTAAACATGTGTATTATATAAGGAATTTAGTGCCAGATTACAGAGACAAGAAGTGAAATATACTAACAACAACACACCCTGGTGAAAGAAATTAAACCTTGTATGAGAGCGGATGAACTTTAGAAGAGAGATAACTGTTCTTGCCATATCTTTAGCAGGTAACAGGTGTACCTTGGGAATTCTGGGGTTTGTGAGCTTGCCTGGTGGCCATTAAAGCTTCTGCCTCTTTCTTGTATTTCCTCTCTCTTTCCTGGGCCTCACTGTCTCTATTATAAAAGACCAAGGGAGCCACTTTCAGAAAGTCCTCTAAAGTACTCTCTGGTCCCAGGGCCTGTTTTTGTAGTTTCCTCCTGATGTCATAAGCTGCCTGGGTAATAAATTTATCCTTTAGATTAGCTGTCCCTTGACTGAATCAGGAGACAGAGAGGTGTGCTTTACCAAGGCCTTTCTTAGCCTTTCAAGGAAGGCAGTGGGATTTCCATCAAATCCCGGGTTGATCATGGACAATTTAGTATAATTGAGAGGCGTGGTCCTAGTTCTGCGTAAGCCTTCCATTACGCACACTTGAAAGTGTCTTCCAGCCTTCCACTTCCAGCCTTCCACTTCGTCATTGGGATGCCATTTAGGGTCATTCACTGGTACTGCTTCTCTTCTGGTTGGATAATATTTGCCCCCTTTTCTGACACTATATGCAACACAAAGCTCATCCCCAAATCTCTCCGCTGCTTGCAGAGCAGCCTGCTTCTCAGTGGCCATCAGGTTCTGATTCAAAAGTAACCTAATGTCTTTCCAGGAGAGTTCAAATATTTGAGTGAAATTCTGGAAAGCCTCTATATGAGAGGTGACAGCATGCTGGCAGCCCTCACAGGCGTCACTCACTCTCGGCACCTGTTCTGCCTGGGCTCCCACTTTGGCGGCACTTGAGGAGCCCTTCAGCCCACTGCTGCACTGTGGGAGCCCCTTTCTGGGCTGGCCAAGGCTGGAGCCAGCTCCCTGAGCTTGCCGGGAGGTGTGGAGGGAGAGGTATGGGTGGGAACCGGGGCTGCGCGCAGCGTGGTCTTGGCGGGCGAGTGTGTGGGCTTGGCGGGCCCCGCACTCGGAGTGGCCAGCAGGCCTGGGCAGTGAGGGGCTTAGAACCTGGGCCAGCAGCTGCTGTGGTCGACCTCTCAGCGGGCCTTAGCTGCTTCCCCGTGGGGCAGGGCTCGGGACCTGCAGCCCGCCATGCCTGAACCTCCCCCCACCACTGTGGGCTCCTGTGTGGCCCAAGGCTCCCCAATGAGTGCCACCCCCTGCTCCATGGCACCCAGTCCCATCGACCACCCAAGGGCTGAGGAGTACGGGCACATGGCATGGGACTGGCAGGCATCTCCACCTGTGGCCCCGGTGCGGGATCCACTGGGTGAAGCCAGATGGGCTCCTGAGTCTGGTGGGGACTTGGAGAACCTTTATGTCTAGCTAAGGGATTGTAAATACACCAATCGGCACTCTGTATCTAGCTCAAGGTTTGTAAACACACCAATCAGCACCCTGTGTCTAGCTCAGTGTTTGTGAATGCACCAATCAACACTGTATCTAGCTACTCTAGTGGGGACTGGGAGAAGCTTTGTGTCTAGCTGAGGGATTGTAAACGCACCAATCAGCACCCTGTCAAAACGGCTTCATTCTTGAAGTCAGTGAGACCAAGAACCCACCAATTCCAGACACATATATATCTATCAGCATCATCTGAAGACTTGCCAAGATTTCCCTTAATTTGCTTTAAGTCCTGTAGGAAGAAGAGGACCTGAGTCTCACTGGGCCCAAATTCACTGGGCATCTGTTGGAGGGGCAGGAATGAGACTGGGCTTGTTTAGGGCAAGGATTTTTAGGAGGGGGCAAGTGAGAGGCTGAAGCTCTATAGAGAGGTCAGGGTAGACCTGGAGGAGTAAGACTTGAGGGATCTGGCTCCCCTTTGCTAGGAACCCTTAGATAGACCTCAAGGAGGAATCTGACTGCCATTTTAACCCAAAACAAAGCCTGCACATATGGGGCCTCAGACCACGTGTCCTCACATCTACAGAAAAGTTCCAACTTCTGGATGTTATCAAAATGAATCCTCCCTTCCTGAGGCCAAGCCAGTCCCTCCTATAAATCATAATTTGGCCAAGCCTTTGTGCAGAGGGCTATGAAGTATTTATCCTTCAGGTTCTGAGGATAAAAACAGTCCCAATGGTTAAAGATACACTCTAGAAGAGTATAAGCTGGGGGTGGTGAAGAGAACAGGTTGCCCATTCTGAAAGACAGGGAATAGAGGCTCCCTCATTCCTTTCCTTCTTAAGTGAAAACTCAGGGTGTGGTGGAGAGAGAAAGCAAGCATCCTCCCTTCACTTTCCACCCCTTATCCCTGAGCCGGCCATAGGTACCACTGCAGTATATACCCATGAAGCAGGGAAAACCACCCTCACCTACACCTCCATTTCTCCCTGCTGTCACAAACTGAGTTCCCTGGGCCTGTTTATGCTATGAAGCATGGCCTCCTTCCGTGGGGTGGGTTTCAGCACACACCTGTTATTTTAAGCCTTTGCTTTTGTTTGTGTTGTTGCTTCCACCTGGAACACTCTTTTCACTTTGTCCACTTCGCAAATATAGGCTCATAATTATCTAAACTACCATCCAAAAGAGACAAAGCAGACTAATATATATAATTAACTGCTTCCTTTTTTCCCCCCATAGGTACATATTTTTATGAAAAAGCCACAACACTTTTTTTTTTTATTTATTCTATCTCTCCCACTGGATGATAAACCTCTTGATAGCAGGGACTATGTCTTATTCATCTCTTCTTCCATGGCAGCTAGCCCAGTGACCAAAAATAAATATTTGGTGATTAGGCTAAAAGGAAGAAGAAGAGAAAAGACAGGGAAACAGAATGAATTAAGTCTACTTTTACTTTTGTTTTAGGCCTCTAGAATATAAATCCCCAGAGAGAAAAATCTCTGAAAGACTACAGAGAAGGGATCTCTTGTCTATATCAAAATTGCTTTTGCTAACAAAAACATTTGTTGCAACAAATTCTTCTTCTTCTTCTTCTTCTTCTTCTTCTTCTTCTTCTTCTTCTTCTTCTTCTTCTTCTTCTTCTTCTTCTTCTTCCTTCTTCTCCTTCTTCTCTTTCTCCTTCCCTTTTTAAACAGGGTCTTGTTAGAGTACAGTGGTGTGATTATAGCTCAACACAGGCTCGACCTGCTGGACTTAAGTGATCCTCCCATCTCAGCCTCCCAAGTAGCTGGGACTATAGGTATGCACCACCACACCTGGATAATTTTATTTATTTTTGTAGGCATGAGGTCTCACACTTTGTTGCCCAGGCTGGTCTTGAACTCCTGAGTTCAAGCAATCTACCTGCCTCAGCCTTCCAAATTGCTGGGATTACAGGTGTGAACCACCTTGCACAGCTGATTATTTGATCTTGAGTTTTCATTTGCAAGATTTTAGTTATCCCAGAAATAGCGTTTTCTCCAGCTGACTTAAAAATACACTGCTAATTGCTGGAGAATGAAATCCAAGACATTTGCATTCTTATTCTGCGAACTAACAAAAATAAATTTGAATAAATGAGTTATTTCTGTTATATATCTATTTCTTCCCACCATTGCTGACTTGATTCTTAGTAAGAAATGAGTAGAAACATCTCAAATATATTTTCTGTCTTAAAATAGGTAGTATTTATTTTTATTATTTATTCAATTTATATTTTGTTCTGGCATCTAGAAGGGGCTCATTAAATAAGCCTTTTTTTCTTTCTTATTTTCTTTCTTCCTTCGTTTTCTTTAAAACTCTTCCAACAAATAGTTTAACAAGTATTCTATGTTCTGCCCATGAAGTATCTTTTTTTAATTTTTTTGAGACAAGGTATAGCTCTGTCACCCAGGCTGGACTGTAGTGGCATAATCTTGGCTCCCTGCAACCTCTGCCTCCTGGGCTCCAGACGTCTTCCCATCTCAGCCTCCAGAGTAGTCTGAGACTACAGGCACTTGCCATCATGCCTAGCTAGTTTTTGTATTTTAAGTAGAGACAGGGTTTCGCCATGTTACCCAGGCTGGACTTGAACTCCTGGGCTCAAAGTGATCCACCTGCCTCGGCCTCCCAAAGTGTAGGGATTACAGAATGAGGCACCACCTTGGCGCCAGCCCTAAATGTCTTTTAATGCCTTGCTATCAGCGTAACTTTGGCTGTTCTATCCTACTGACATTATACCATCTAACTAATCAAAAACTTATTATTGAAATATCATTATTGTAGATTTAGAAAATTCTTGCTAATGACCCTCAAGTCAGCCAATTCTGTAACTTTCTTCTTCCTTTTCCTTTGTTTCTTTATTATGTTTGACACTTGAATTTTTTTTCTTTTTTTTAGAAAGCCTTTTATCTTTTAGCATCTGTAAATATTGCTTTCCTGGTTGATAAAATACTGTCTAAGATTGTTTGTTGGTGGGATGCCTGTAAGGGCCACCTCTATTTCTCCTGGCCTGAAGAATTTAATTTGACCATTGATGCTAAGCCAAGAGTCACAAGAACTAGAGAGATGAAGGGTTTGAAGAATCTAGTCTATCTTGTGGGTAGTTTCACAAGAAAGTGGAGCCTCCTGCTCAGATACTGAACCCTAGGGCATCAAAATTTTACAAAGACTTTTGGGGGCTCAGAACCATTATGCCCCCCAAACCCTTATCCTCTCTTTTAGTCTGCTTTGTCTCTTTTGGATAAGATATCACAAAACAATATAAACTCACCCTGTCTTATTTGAAATGTGGATTTAACACATATTCAATAAATTGAATGATAGTTTGTTATTTTTAAAAATGTACTCTTTTAAAGTAACTTTAGTTTTTTAAGTTTCTGTTTTTTTGAAAGGATATTCTCTGAGATAAAGCATATATATTATATGTGTTTAAACTCACACGTATACATATACATAACATATTATTTCTGGACCTGTAGGCTGTCATCAAAACACATATTTTAAACTATATTTTCTAAATTAATTTTCAAAATGATCAACCAAGAGATATGTGATAATCTATTTTATATATGACATAAGTAACTCTACCTACCCATATCTAGAGAGAGAGAGAGACAGAGAGAGAGATACAAATGTCTATGCATGCCAAAATGGCCTTAGGATAGTTTTCAAATATAACACCCCAAATATCTCAAATATTATAGTTACTATAAAAGTTGTTGAGTATACATGAAAGATTGAAAATAGAAAATTAAAAATTCTCATCTCCATTAAAGTTGCTGATACATATTCGATTTGATTTTCTAAATTTCAGAAGTCATGTTTCTTATTCTCTGGTTTTCTCTCTACTGAAACTTTAGAGAAATATCATGAAATGCTTTGTTAAACAAATCATTTGGCATTCTGTAAACTGAAAAACTCAGTTAAACTGAATTTAAACAATTTGGAATTTTATTTATGTCAAACTGATTTACCACTGAGGCTTTCTGTGTTCTTATCGCTCAGATCTTCTCCAGCAAGGCAAGCCCTTTGATTGAAGCCTGAGAGTTGTAAATGTAGTCATAAGATTTCTTTTAAAAGTGCTTCCAAAACATTGTTAATCTTAAAATATACTCTTCACATAGTCTGGCTTCCATATTCAAACGCTAACCAAAGAGACTGCTTTATGCTAGGAGCTCTTGGCTTGAAACTCTACTTAGTAACTTGGAGTACAAATAAGTAATTGTGTGTTCAAGTATATGCACTTAGAGAAAAGATAGAGGCAGCAATAATTATCTACATGAAATTAGACCTAAATTTTACAGAGAAACACTGCTAGTTCCCTGTGAAAATCCACTTCTAAAACAAATATAACAACAGCATGCAAACCCATACACTTAAATGAATATCCACCGAAATGAATATCCACTGACAGAACACGTTCCCAATTTAGTTTTAAAGGAATCATGGGAAACACTTTATAGGTTCATGCATGAAGGCAACAGATAGGGCAGTTTATTATTTTGAAGCAGGTAGCACATAACCTGAAATTGCAGTTTTCATGATTTCAGAAAAGACAAAGTATACCCTATGTATAGCTCAGGGTGACTTGGAATGAAGCCAAAATACACGGCACTAGAGTTCTCAGGGTTAAATCATCATATACTATCAATCTGAGCAACAGTGATTAAAGTCATTCGCCCTGTAAGCAACCTAGAAAGAAACTCAAGTAAAGCTGGTTAGAAAAAGTCCAACGTTGTTAAGAAAGTAAAAATGTGGGAATTTAGTATTTTAGAAAAACTCTGAAGTATACATCTAAACAAATTCAGTGTCTAATTATTAAAAGTCAGATCTTTAATAATGGGTCATTTAGGTGCTTTAGAAGGTTTTCTGCCACATATTTAAAATATTTATTTCTAACCTAGCAAAAAGCAACATAACAAACAATCAGAGTTAGTCAACCCTTAACTCCAAAATAAGCTGAATGCTAAAAACATAATTTAGTATTTTAAAAATACTTTATACATTTGAATTTATATTTAAATAAAACTCAGTCTTGTTTAGGAAGTTGAAGAAGTCTTGGTTTAACGACTATTTTTTTAAGTCAGTTAATAGGGAAGCAAATGAACACACTACAAATGTCTGGTGGTAATCAAATAAATGTACCTTTTTAAAATACTTCTACCCATAGCTCTGAGGGATTTTGTTATTCATCAGTGGCAACTCTTTTTTAACAACTACATTTGATTCCCCACAATCATTCATGCTCACAAACATCCAAACCAAAAGTGAATAAATATTTTCATCCTGTATTAACAATATTATAAAGGCCTCGGCGTGATAACGAAGTGAGAAACATTTACTGGCATACCAGGGTGGTGTAAAAATAGTAGTAACATTTGACAACAAAAAGCTGTCAATTCCCAGCGACAGTTGCTTTCTGAATCAAAGATAAAATCAACATTACCTTAGAAATCATAAGATGCTGCAATATAAAATGGTATTTACCTTGAAACGTATAAAACAGAAAGCACTTTTAATGAGAAGAATTTAATCATTTTTGCGTGCATCATGGCATAATATTTGAAACTTCAGGCATATTGAAATATTTAACTTCAATTGCTAAAACTGCACCTCTGAAGGAGTTACATGTTTTATTGAAATGTACGCTATTTAATTAGGTTAAACTAATTAACTATTAGGTAGTATCGGTTACCATTTATCTTAATTCTTTGGAAAAAATAAACATTGTAATAAAACAATTAGAGGGATGATTACACAAATTTATATCAGTCCCTTCAAAACTGACTACTTATTCATAAGATCATAACCCTGGGCTTTGACCTTTGATAGGTAGGATGGCAATTATCATAAGATTTTTGTTTGATAACCTCTAGGAATCAGTAAGAAGAAAGTTTTTTCTTTATGCTAACTGAACTGCAAAGCAGATAAGAAATGCACTTCATTGTTAAATTGTTTAAATCCCTAATTCATCATCCCTAAAAATGGAAAAAAATTCAAAGTTAATTTACTGGAACACAATCCAGTGTCCTATAATTCAAAGAAATAGGTATTATTCTTCTACACTTGGCTTTTTTGATGACTAGCTGTGAATCTGAAAAACTTAAGCCATTTAACTGCCAAATCTTTAACTTCACAAAATACATGATGTAAAAATAGATGAGAATTATATATGTAGTGTGTAAAAATTCTCATAAAAAATGAACTGTGTAAAATGCTGTAAAAATCAAGTTTAAGAAAACGGTTATTTTAGTGGAACAAATACATATTGACAGAAATCCTTTTAAAATAAGAGAAAGATATCCCAAAAGGCAAAGTATATATTTTGGCCAAATAGAATACAATTTCAGAGATATATAGGGGAAGGTTTAAAGTTTTAATATTGGTATCACAACCCTATTTTCTTTAATGGTACTGTATTTGGTATAGATAAAGAATATAAAGGAATAAATGTCAGTACTCTGAAAACTAAAAGTGAATTTAGAGAGATATACCTAGTTAATAGGTCAGAATGCTTGATAATATTAAGACATCAGTTTTTCTCAAATTGATCTATAATTCCACACAACCATATAAAATTCTCAACAGGGGTTTCCTTTTGCTTTTGTTTTATTTTGTGAAAGGATTTGACAAACATTGTAAGATTCTCTTGAAGAATATAAGGGATATAGAATAGACAAAGCAACCTTGAAAAATAACAGGATTGGAGGGTTAATAACACCTGATTTCAAAACTTATTATAAAGCTGTGGCAATCCAAGTCAGTGTGGCATTGGCATGAAGATAGACATATCAATGGAACAGAATAGAGCATCCAGAAATAGACCCACACATAAATATTTTTTCCACAAAAATGCAAAGGCAATTCAATGCTGAAAGGTTAGGCTTTTCAAGTGGTGTTCAAGCAATTGGAAATCCATAGGCAAGAAAATGAGCTTAGATCCCTACCTAGTAGCACATATGAAAGCTAACATACAATAGATCATCAACCTAAATGTAAAACCTAAAACTATAAAATTTCCAGAAGAAAACATAGAAGAAAATCTTCATGATCTTGGGTTGTCAAAGATTTCTTAGAACACCAAAAGCATGATCCACATAAAAAATTAATGAATTGGGCTTAACTGAAATTAAAAATTTCATTTTTTTTGCCCCAAATGGCAGATTAGAGGCATTGCTAGCATGCCTCTCTCATTTGGAAGAACAGAATAGCATGTAAATATTCACACTGTGAACATTTTTTCAAGAAGCAATGCAGGAACTAAACAGGAAAGCTGAAGGAATCCACAGACTCTTTGAAGGAAACAGCAGGCCGCAGCCTACACCACAGTCTACACTATGAGTCAGGTAAAGGGCTACAAGTCCCCAGAGTATGAGTGGGAAGAGATTTTCTCTAGCATACATACCCCTACCAGGGAGCCTGAAAGTCCAGGCCACAAGGAGAAGGCCTTACCCTTACTCAGTGCAGGAACTGACTTGGGGAGGGTCATGGAATATAAAAGTAGAAGCAGCTGTGGGAAGACCGTTGCATGCATTCCCAGTCTCCAGCATGAACCAAGGGAAGCCATTCCATATTGTTTCTCACAGGGAACCCTGTGGAGGTCAGCCAAATAGTTCAGGCAGTGGTTGCAGGTTGAAAGAAGCCCCCAGTTGGGTTTTGTTATATAACCTCTGGTGGGCACAAACTCCCTTGGTCAGGGCCAGTGGGAGGCAAGTGAGAAGTGGATTGCAGCTATGAGTGCAGCAGCTGGGTGCCCAGCTTTGTGGATGCATTGGGAGTGACGTGGCTTGAAAGCCAGGTTGTTCTCTCCACGGGAAAGCATATGACCTGGGGAATTTACAAGTTTTGAGTGCAGGCTGTTTGGAAATTAGCTCAGTGCTGCCAGGGGAACACTGCAGGAGTGGATCTGCCTCACCGAATGCATGGGGTCTGTGTGGGGCTTATTGACACCTGCTATTCCCCACTCCCTGCACAAACCCTTCTGTGCCACAGAGGCAGCAACAATCCCCTCTGGAACATTTGACCTGAAAACCAACTCCATCCTCCAACACCCAGAGGGGTTGTACTTGCCCTGCATGTGGAGATTCAGAGTGCAAACTAACCTGACCCAGCCCCCACCTGGCTTTACCCTGCCACCTGCCTTTATGTCCCAGGAGGATATAAACTTCTGGGAGATATATAGCCCCACCCTTTGCTGAGAAACCAGAGTACCCTTCATCCCAGTCAACACAAGGCAAGCAAAAATCCCACTGCTACTATTACAGCTGGTAGTCTTTTGCAAGCACCATCTCCTGGTTGAAGGCTAATAAAAGTCCATTACAGCATCTCCTGGTAGAATAACACTGTGCTCAAGAAGGAGAAGACTATGGTGTAACCTCAATATCACCACTGCTTGCATCACTCAGGCTAAACAAGAGGTTCTGAGTCTGTCCACATGACCAGTTCTTTACCACTATAACCAGTGTTCAAGAAAGCCAAAACACTAAGGCTATATACAACCAAGGAATCTCACAGAGTCTATGTCAGTCTCCTGCCACCTTCATTAGAGCTGGTGCTGTTACCTATGCTGGGAGACTTGAAGACAGGTCACATCACAGGATCCCTTGAAGACATTCCCCAGCACCAGCCTGGAGTGTGGCAATTTCATTGGGTGGCTAGACCCAGAGGAGAAACAACACTCACAGTAGTCTGGCTCACAGGGACTCCCACTACTAGGGGAAGGGGGAGTGTACAACATCAAGGCAACACCCCATGGGACAAAAGAATGTGGATGGCAGGCCTTAAGCAATGGATCTTTCTGCTGGCAGGAAGTTTCTTTCAGCAGAGGCACAGTTGCAGTGCTGGACTCAGCAGGGAAACTGCAGCTCTAACCCAACAGTCAGACAGTCCTTGTGTGTGTGAAGGGTCTTGGAGAAGAGGGTATCTTTTCCCCCATCATACAACACTGCAGGCATAGCTGGGGATTCTCCCATGGGAGCTTGGCATGAGTGCAACTATAGCCAGCCTTTCTGGAACATGCCGGGATGACTGTATCCCTGCAGAAGGAGCGTGTTCCAGGTTCAGGCTTCCATGAGAGATGGAGTCCCAGTTCCTCTCTACTTGAAACATCAACATTCCTACAGGTGAAAAGAGGTGCCTCTCTGATCTGAATATCCAGAGCACTGGGACAGGAGTATGTCTGAGAGATAGATAGCTTTCCTACTGACCTGGTAGGGGAGCTGAGGTGGCTCCAAATCTTCCCCCTGATAAGAGCTTGGTGTGACTCACTGGAAGCTCCTCCAGCCACCTCTGTCCAGGCTGGGACCTCTGCTCATCCTTGAATATTGCATTTACCCACCTGCTTTAGCCACATCCAGTTCCTACCCAGGGATACCTCCCCTGCTAGCCTGAAGCTTGAACCATCAAACCAGTAAATAAAATACGGGGGAATAATAAATAAATAAATAAATAAGTGCACACCACAGGTTATGAGATAAGCTTCAAGAGACCTCTACCCTTCCAACCTCATAGGAGACAGTGAACTTGCCCACACACTGAGCACATTGCTACTACAAGAAGCACATGAGAAAGCCGTCATACAAAGACTCTATAACCAAGGAACTCATACAGAGTCTTCAGCCATGAATGCACAAAGAATCAAATTAGCCTATATTTAACTATAAGCATGAAATTCACATCCTTAAGTGGAAAAATAAATTAAAAACAACACAGTCAAATAAAACATAAATTCAAGAATAATTAGAAGAAATAGTCTACCCAAATGAGAGGGAACCAGAAAAGTATCTCTGGTAATATGACAAAACAGGGTTCTATAACACCTCAAAAAAGATCACACTAGCTTCTAGCTCTCCAACAATGGATCCAAACCAGGATGAAATCTTTGAAATAACACTAAAAACACAAAATAACACTAAAAACACTAAAAATTACAGGCATGGTGGCACACTCCTGTAATCCCAGCTACTTGGGAGGCTGAGGCAGGAAAATCTTTTGAACTTGGGAGGCAGAGGTTGCAGTGAGCCGAGATCACACCACTGCACTCTAGCCTGGGCGACAGAGAAAGACCCCATTGCAAAAAAAAAAAAAAAAGATAAAGAATTCAGAAGGTTATTAAGCTACTCAAGGAGATACCAGAGAAAGGTGAAAAACAACAGAAAGAAATTTTAAAATCAGTTCAGGGTATGAATAAAAAATTTTCTAGAGATATAGATATCATAAAGAAAAACTAATCAGAACTTCTGAAAATAAAAGACACACTTAGGGAATTATAAAATTAAGTAGAAAGTTTTCATAATAGACTAGAACAAGTAGAAGAAAGAATTTCAGAGTTTGAAGACAAAGCATTTGAATTAACCCAATCAGACAAAAATAAAAAACAATCAAAGGAAATCAACAAAATCTCCAATAAATATTAGATATGTAAAACAGCCAAACTTAAGAATAACAGGTGTTCCTGAGGAAGAAGAGAAGACTCATTTGAGGGAATAATTGAGAAAAACTTCCCAGGCCTCGCTAGAGATTTGACTATCCAAGTCTAAGCAGCTCAAAGAACTCATGAAAAATTAATTGCAAAAAGATAATCACTGAAGCATATAGTCATCAGGCTATCTGAAGTCAACATAAAAAGCAGTCAGACAAAAGCATCTGGTAACCTATAAAGGAAAATCTATTAGACTAACAGCAGACTGCTCAACAGAAACCCTACAAAGCAGAAACGATCGAGTTCTTATCTTCAGCATCTTTAAACAATAACTGTCAGCTGAGAATTTTGTATTTAGAAAAACTAAGTTTCACAAATGAGGGAGCTATAAAGTTATTTTCAGACAAGTAAATGCTAAGGAAATTAATCACACCCAAACCAGCATTACAAGAAATGCTAAAGGGAATTCTTAACCTTGAAACAAAAGCTTGATATGCACCAAAATAGAACCTCTTGAAAGCTTAAAACGTACAGGGTCTATAAAAGAGTAACACAAGAAAAAGTACGAGCTATCTAGATAACATAAACATGACAAAGAGAACAGTACCTCACATCTCAATATTAATGTGGAACGAAAATGGCCTAAGTACTGTTTAAAAGATGCAGCATGGTAGAATGGATTAAAAATAAAATCACAAACCAAATATCTACTGTCTTTGAGACTCAACTAATATGGAAGGATTCATATAAACTCAAGGTACGGCCAGGCGCGGTGGCTCACACCTGTAATCCCAGCACTTTCGGAGGCTGAGGTGGGTGGATTACGAGGTCAGGAGATCGAGACCATCCTGGCTAACATGGTGAAACCCTATCTCTACTAAAAATACAAAAAGGAGCCAAGCACGGTGGGCTCATGCCTGTAATCCCAGCCCTTTGGGGGACTGCAGGTGGATCACCTGAGATCGGGAGTTTGAGACCAACCTGACCAACATGGAGAAACTCCGACTTTACTAAAAATACAAAATTAGCTGGCAATGGTGGCACCTGCCTGTAATTCCGGCTACTTGGGAGGCTGAGGCAGGACAATCTTTTGAACCTGGGAGGCGGAGGTTGCAGTGAGCCAAGATCATGCCATTGCACTCCAGCCTGGGCAACAAGAGCGAAACTCCGTCTCAAAAAAAAAAAGAAAAGTACAAAAACAAAATTAGCTTGGCGTGGTGGTGGGTGCCTGTAGTCCCAGCCACTCGGGAGGCTGAGGAGGGAGAATGGCATGAAGCCAGGAGGCTGAGCTTGCAGTAAGCCAACATTGCACCACTGCATTCTAGCCTGGGCGACAGAGCGAGACTCCATCTCAAAACAAACAAACAAACAAACAACCAAAAACACAAGGTAAAGGGTGGAAAAAATATTCCACACAAATGGAAACCAAAAGCAAGCAGGAGTAGCTATTCTTAGACAAAACAACTTCAAAACAACAACAGTGAAAAAAGACAAAGATCATTATATAAATGATATAAGGATCAATCCAATAAGAAGATACCACAATCCTGAATTTATATACACCTAACACTGCAGCTCATAGATGCATAAAACTATTATTATTAGATCTAATAAATGAGATAGCAACACAATAATAGTGAGAGACTTCCATATACCACTGGAAGCAGTAGACGGATCATTGAGACAGAAAGTCAACAAACAGTGGACTTAAATGACACTCTAGAACAAATGGACTTAACAAATATTTACAGAACATTCTACCAAAGAACTACAGAATAGACACTTTTCTCATCAGCACATGGAACATTCTCTAAGATAGACCACATGACAGGCCACAAAACAAGTCTTAATAAATTTTAAAAAATCAAAATCACATCAAGTATCTTCTCAGACCATAGTGGAATAAAACTAGAAATCAACTCCAAAAGGAACCCTCAAAACTATACAAATATATGGAAATTAAATAATCTGATCCGAATGATTTCTAGGTTAACAATGAAATCAAGACGGAAATAAAAAATTCTTTCAATTTAGTGATAATATTAGCACAATAATAATTCAAAACTTCTCTGATACCAAAAAAGCAGCACTGAGAGGAAAGTTTATGTCATAAAATACCTACATCAAAAAGTCTGAAAGAGCACAAATTGACCACTTAAGGTCATACCTCAAGGAACTAGAGAAACAAGAACAAACTAAACCCAAAGCTAGCAGAAGAATAGAAATAACAAAGATCAGAGCAGAACTAAATGAAATTCAAACAAACACAAACAATATAAAAGATCGATGCAACATAAAGCCGGTTCTTTCAAAAGATAAACAAAATTGATAGACCATTAGCTGGATTAACCAAGAAAAGGAGAGAAGATCCAAGTAAGCTCAATTAGAAATGAAACTGGAGACATTACAATTGACACCACAGAAATACAAAAGATCATTTTTGTATTTCTACTACGAACATCTTTATGCACACAAACTAGAAAGCCTAGAGGAAATAGATAAATTCTTGGAAACATACAACCTTCCTAGATTAAATCAGGAAAAAATAGAAACCCTGAACAGACCAAAAACAGGCAGCAAGACTGAATCAGTAATTTCATAATTGCCAACAAAAACAAATGCCCAGGACCAGATGGATTCACAGCTGAATTCTACCAGACATTGGAAGAAGAATTGGTAGAATTCCTACAGAAACTATTCCAAAAAACTGAGAAAGACAGAATCCTCCCTAAATCATTCTATCAGGCCAGTATTCTCCTATACCAAAATCAGGAAAGGACACAACAAGAAAGGAACATTACAAATAAATATCCCTGATGAACATAGATGCAGAAATTCTCAACAAAATACTAGCTAACTGAATCCCACACCACATCGAAAAGATTATGCATCATGACCAAGTGGGTTTCACCCCAGGAATGATGGGATGATTTAACATCTGCAAGTCAATAAATGAGAGACAACACATAAACAGAATTAAAATAAATTAAAATAAAAATTAAAAAATAAAAATAAAAATAAAAATTTAAAAAACC
This sequence comes from Nomascus leucogenys, assembly GCF_006542625.1. NCBI lineage: Eukaryota > Metazoa > Chordata > Mammalia > Primates > Hylobatidae > Nomascus > Nomascus leucogenys. Next base: position 26,978 of record NW_022096904.1, read on the forward strand.
ACATGATCATTTCAATAGATGCAGTTCAAATAGATGCAGAAAAATCATTCAGCAAAATTCAGCATCCCTTTATGATAAAAACTCTCAACAAATGAGGCATAGAACTTATCTCAAAATAATAAAAGCCTTATATGACAATCCCACAACCATCATCAACTGAATTGGGAAAACTTGAAACCGTTCTCCCTGAGAACAGTAACAAAACAAGGATTCCCACTTACACCACTCCTATTCAGCATAGTTTTGGAAGCCCTAGCCAGAGCAATTAGGCAAGAGAAATAAATAAAGAGCATCCAAATTGGAAAAGAGGAAGTCAAACTATTGCTGTTTGCAGATGATATAATCGTATACCAACAAAATCCTAAAGGCTCCTCCAAAAGACTCCTAGATTTGAAAAACAAATTCAGTAAACTCTCAGGTTACAAAATCAATTACACACATCGGTAGTACTGCTATACACCAACATCGACCAAGCTGAGAATCAAATAAAAAACTCAATCCCTTTTATAACAGCTTCAAAAGAAAAAAAAATACCTAGGAATAGACTTAACCAAGGAGGTGAAAGATCTCTACAAAGAGAACTACAAAACACTGATGAAAGAAATCATAGATGACACAAACAAATGGAAATACATCCCATGCTCATGGATTGGAAGAATCAATACTGTTACAATGACCATCCTGCCCAAAACAATCTACAGATTCAATGCAATTCCCCTTAAAATGCCAACATTGTTTTCACAGAACTAGAGAAAACTATCCTAAAATTCATATGGAGCCAAAAAAGATCCCAAATAGCCAAAGCAAACAGAAGCAAAAAGAACAAATATGGAGGCATCACATTACTCAACTTCAAATTATACTCTGAGGCTATAGTTACCAAAACAGCATGGTACTGGTAAAAATAAGTAGGCATATAAAACACTGGAACAGAATAGAGAACCCAGAAATAAAGTCAAACATGTACAGCCAACTTATCTTCAACAAAGCCTATGAAACATAAATTGATGAATGAATACCCTATTTAATAAATGGTGCTGGGAAAACTGGCAAGCCACATATAGAAAAATGAAACTGGATCCCTGTCTCCTTATACAAAAATAAACTCAAATGGATCAAATACTTAAATATAAGACCTAAAATCATAAAAATTCTAGAAGACACCGTTGGAAAAACTCTTCTAGGCATCTGCCTAGGCAAAGAATTTATGAATAAGACCTCAAAAGCGAATGCAACAAAAATAAAAATAAATAGGACCTAATTAAACTAAAAGCTTCTGCACAGCAAAAGAAATAAAAATCAGAGTAAACAGAAAACCCACCAGAATGGGAGAAAATAATTTCAGACTCTGAATCTGACAAAGGACAAGTGTCCAGAATCTACAAGGAACTCAAACAAATAATCAAGCAAAAAACAAATTCAAAAAGTGGGCAAAGGATATGAATAGACATTTATCAAAAGAAGATATAACAACGGCCAATAAGCTTATGAAAAAATGCTTAACATCACTAAGCATCAGGGAAATGCAACTTACAACCACAATGAGATACCACCTCACTCCTGCAAGAATGGCCATTATAAAAAGTCAAAAAAAAAAAAAAAAAAAAAAAAAACAAGAGATGTTGGTGTGGATATGGGGAAAAACGAATGCCTATACACTGCTGGTGGGAATGTAAATGTGTACAGCCTCTATGAAAAACAGTATAGAGATTCCTTAAAGAACCAAAAGTAGATCTACCATTCAATACATCAATCCCACCACTGGGTATCAACCCAAAGGAAAAGAAGTCATTATATGAAAAAGATACTTTCATACCTATGTTTATAGCAGCACAATTCACATTTGCAAAGATGTGGAACCAACCTAAGTGCCCATTGACTAATGAGTGGATAAAGAAAAATGTGGTATATATACATCATGGACTACTTCTCAGCCATAAAAAAGAATGAAATAATGTATTTTGCAGCCACTTGGATGGAGCTAGAGGCCATTCTTCTAAGTGAAGTAACACTGGAGTGGAAAACCAAAAACTATGTTCTTGTGCATAAGTTGGAGGTAAGCTGTGAGCATGAAAAGGCATACGGAGTGAGATAATGAACTTTAGGGAATCAGAGAGAGGTGGTAGAAAGGGGGCCAGGGATAAAAACCTACATATTAGGTACATGTACACTAATTATATAATAGGTACACTAAAATCTCAGAATTCACCACTCTCTAATTCAGCCATTTAACAAAAAAAACACATTACCCCAAAAGCTATTGAAATAAAATTTTTTTCAAAAAATTAAGAATATCTGCTCTTCAAAAAACACTTTTAGGATAATTCAGGAAAAGCCAAACTGGGAGTGCAAATATATATTTGCAAAGTACATATCCTATAAAGAACTAATATCCAGAATCTATAAAACTCTCAAAACAGAATTAAAAGAGAACAACCTGATGAAAACAAAACAAACAAAAAGATTAGCCAAAGATTTGAACATATACATTACCAAAGAAGAAATAATAAATGACATGGTAGGCTGAAAAATGGCTTCACAAAATTTATCCACATCTTTATCTCTGGAACCTGTGAAAGCTACCCTATTTGGCAAAACAAAAATTTAAAAAGGACTTTGCAGGTGTGATTAAAGAATTTGAGATCGGGAGATTATCCTGGATTAACCAAATGGGGCCTAAATGCAATCACATGTTCTTTATAAGAGGCAGACACAGGATGCTTTGACTCCAAGAAGAGAGGAAGGCCATGCGAGAAAAGCAGAGTCAGAGAGAATTGGTGCTTCACCGCTGGCCTTGACAATGGAGGGAGAGGCCATAAACCAAGGAATACAAGGAATGTTGCACTGAATGCTGAGAAGAGCAAGGAATTGGATTCTCCCCTACAGCCTCTGGAGGGAGCACAGCCCTGCCAGCACTTCGGTTTTGACTCAGGCAAACTGATTTTAGGCAGCTAGGCTCCATAACTGTGAGAGAATAACTTGCTGTTTTAAAGCCACCAAATTTGTGATAGTTTATGACACCAGTCAAAGGAAACTAACACAGATGGTGAAAAAGCACATGAAAACACACTCAACATCATTAGTCATGAGGAAAATGCAAATTAAAACCACAATGAGATACCACTATCTTCCTGTTAGAACAGCAAATATTGTGGTAGCTGGTGGATGGGTGGAGGACGTTAATGAATAAACCAACAAATAATGAATAAATCAATTGTTTAGAAAACATGCACTGTATGATCCAGCCATCCAAATCCTAGATGTTTTATTCAAGAGAAAAGAAAGTAAACTTCCAATAAAGACTTATATATGAAGTTCAGAGCAGCTTTATTTGTAATAGCCAAAAACTGGAAACAGCTCAAATGTCCATAAAGAGGTAAAAGGATGAACAAACTGTGGTATATCTACACAATAAAATAAAACTTAGCAATAAGAAGAAATGAGCTAATGAAATATGAAAAACATGAATAAATCTCAAAATAATTATACTTAGTGAAGGAAGCATGAGTGAATCTTGAAAAAATAATACATAAAAAGCATGGGTGAATTGTAAAATAATTATGCTTAGTGAAAGAAGCCAGACTAAAAAAAAAGGAATATATAACATATGATTTTATTTATATAAAACTATTGAAAATGAAAACTATTCAAAAGTGACAGAAGACGGATAAGTGGTTGCCTGGGGAGGGGTACTGGGAAAGACAAGAGGTGCACCAGGGAACCAGGGACACCAGGCAACTTTGGGGAATGATTTGTGGTTGCGTAGGTGCACACATACGTCAAAACTTACCCAGTTGCACCCATGTGTACTTGCTTGTATACAAAATATACCATAATGAACCTTATAATCGAAAGCACATTTTTGATTATCTGCTTTCACTCTAGGAGCTCGATCTAAGTTCCAAATTCATAGACCATTAATCTTGAGGGCATTTCTTTTCAAAGAGCATAGAAACCCACCCAAAGCCTTTGGATGCCTATGCTTGTTTGCTCATTTGATGTAAGGTTAAGTTGGCAATATTGTGTATTATAGCTTAGCGAACTCTCTCTCACTATGAAATATTATACTATGAAATAATATCCTGCATATAACATCTATTGATTAATATATGATATTTAGTTTTTCTTCTTTTTTTTTTTGAGACTGAGTCTCACTCTGTCGCCCAGGCTGGAGTGCAGTGGTGCAATCTTGGCTCACTGCCAGCTCCGCCTCCCTGGTTCACGCCATTCTCCTGCCTCAGCCTCCGGAGTAGCTGGGACTACAGGCGCCCACCACCGCGCCCGGCTAATTTTTTGTATTTTTAGCAGAGACGGGGTTTCACCGTGGTCTCGATCTCCTGACCTCGTGATCCACCTGCCTTGGCCTCCCAAAGTGCTGGGATGATATTTAGTTTTTCTATTCAATGAACACACTTCAGGGAGAAAAAAATGCCTCAGTTCAATAGAAAAAGAAGATATGAGTTATACGCTCTACAAGGTATGTAGCATATGAGTAACTGGCAGAACTACTGTAAAGAAAGAAAGGCCTAAGGAAAAAATTCATATAAAATGTAATTATGTAAAATACTTGAACTTATAAGTAACCTAGTTTCTAGTCCACTCTAAATTCTGTTATATCTATGCTATCTTTATTTTTTAAGTTATTTATAAAAAGCATGTATAGAGCACCAACATGTTTAAAAACAGTGTTTTGCTTCTTAGCACTCAAAGAGAAATAAGAAAGTCCCTGACCTAAAGAAGCTGACAGGTTAGGTGGTGAGACTGACAAGAAAAAAGACTAGACTGTGAACAAATGCTATGAGAGCTAGAAAGAAAGGCTTGCTGCAGGATAAGAGTCATAGAATGATAGTAAAAATGGAAGTCATAATTAAATCTGACTTCTTGTTTTAATTTGATGAAAACGGAATTTTCTTGCAAGTCATTAAAAGTAATGGCAAAACCACAACTACTTTTGCACCAACCTATTTTATAGTAATAAGTGAATAAAAGAATCTCTCTCTATTTCCTCTTCCAATCTTCCAGTTTTATATGTAGGAAGTATTTCCTTCACTACTCTACCACTGTAGGTAGAGTCTGGATGCCCAATTTATGTTACCAGGTCATGGCTGCCCATTGTTATGTCATAAAAAACTTCTGGACTTCCAAACAAATTCACATAGCTTAAAGACACTCTTTCATAACCAATACCAAGCATGTACTTCACACACTTAAACCATTTGTGCAGACCCACTTTTTAAACAGCAAACTTAACATTAAAATGAGAAAACAAAAGCATTGTCAAAATTACTTAAACATTTTGCATTTCCCTTGTCAAAATATTTTACCGAGGGGGTGGAGCCAAGATGGCCAAATAGGAACAGCTCCGGTCTACAGCTCCCAGGCTGAGCGACACAGAAGATGGGTGATTTCTGCATTTCTGTTTGAGGTACCGGTTTCATCTCACTAGGGAGTGCCAAACAGTGGGTGCAGGACAGTCAGTGAAGGGCACTGCGCACGAGCCGAAGCAGGGCGAGGCATTGCCTCACTCGGGAAGTGGGAGGGGTCAGGGAGTTCCCTTTCCTAGTCAAAGAAAGGGGTAACAGATGGCACCTGGAATATCGGGTCAGTCCCACCCTAATACTGCGCTTCTCCAAGGGGCCTGGAAAACAGCACACTAGGAGATTGTGTCCTGCACCTGGCTCGGAGGGTCCTATGCCCACGGAGTCTCGCTGATTGCTAGCACAGCAGTCTGAGATCAAGCTGCAAGGCGGCAGCGAGGCTGGGGGAGGGGCGCCCGCCATTGCCCAGGCTTGCTTAGGTAAACAAAGCAGCCAGGAAGCTCGAACTGGGTGGAGGCCACCACAGCTCAAGGAGGCCTGCCTGCCTCTGTAGGCTCCACCTCTGGGGGCAGGGCACAGACAAACAAAAAGTCAGCAGGAACCTCCACAGACTTAAAAGTCCCTGTCTGACTGACAGCTTTGAAGAGAGTAGTGGTTCTCCCAGCATGCAGCTGGAGGACTGAGAATGGACAGACTGCCTCCTAAAGTGGGTCCCTCACCCCTGAGCAGACTAACTGGGAGGCACCCCCCCCAGTAGGGACAGACTGACACCTCCCTCGGCCAGGTACTCCTCTGAGACAAAACTTCCAGAGGAACTATCAGACAGCTGAACTTGTGGTCTCACAAAAATCCGCTGCTCTGCAGCTACCGCTGCTGACACCCAGCCAAACAGGGACTGGACTGGACCTCTAGTAAACTCCAACAGACATGCAGCTGAGGGTTCTGTCTGGTAGAAGGAAAACCAACAAACAGAAAGGACATCCACACCAAAAACCCATGTGTACATCACCATCATCAAAGACCAAAAGTAGATAAAACCACAAAGATGGGGAAAAAACAGAGCAGAAAAACTGGAAACTCTAAAAAGCAGAGCACATCTCCTCCTCCAAAGGAATGCAGTTCCTCACCAGCAACGGAACAAAGCTGGATGGAAGATGACTTTGGCGAGTTGAGAGAAGAAGACTCCAGATGATCAAACTACTCTGAGCTACGGGAGGAAATTCAAAACAATAACAAAGAAGTTAAAAACTTTGAAAAAAATAGAAGAATGGATAACTAGAATAACCAATGGAGAGAAGGGCTTAAAGGAGCTGATGGAGCTGAAAGCCAAGTTTCAAGAACTACGCAAAGATTGCAGAAGCCTCAGTACCAGATGCGATCAACTGGAAGAAAGGGTATCACTGGTGGAAGATGAAATGAATGAAATGAAGTGAGAAGGTAAGTTTAGAGAAAAAAGAATAAAAAGAAATGAACAAAGCCTCCAAGGAATTTGGGACTACGTGAAAAGTGAAAAGACCAAACCTACATCTGATTGGTGAACCTGAAAATGACGGGGAGAAGGGAATCAAGTTGGAAAACACTCTGCAAGATATTATCCAGGAGATCTTCCCCAATCTAGCAAGCCAGGCCAACATTCAGATTCAGGAAATACAGAGAATGCCACAAAGATACTCCTCGAGAAGAGCAACTCCAAGACACATAATTGTCAGATTCACCAAAGTTGAAATGAAGGAAAAAATGTTAAGGGCAGCCAGAGAGAAAGGTCGGGTTACCCACAAAGGGAAGCCCATCAGACTAACAGCTGATCTCTCGGCAGAAACTCTACAAGCCAGAAGAGAGTGGGGGCCGATATTCAACATTCTTAAAGAAAAGAATTTTGAACCCAGAATTTCATATCCAGCCAAACTAAGCTTCATAAGTGAAGGAGAAATAAAATACTTTACAGACAAGCAAACGCTGAGTGATTTTGTCACCACCAGGCCTGCCCTAAAAGAGCTCCTGAAGGAAGCACTAAACATGGAAAGGAAGAAGCAGTACCAGCCACTGCAAAATCATGCCAAAATGTAAAGACCATCGAGGCTAGGAAGAAACTGCATCAACTAATGAGCAAAATAACCAACTAACATCATAATGACAGGATCAGATTCACACATAACAATATTAACGTTAAATGTAAATGGGCTAAATGCTCCAATTAAAACACACAGACTGGCAAACTGGATAAGGAGTCAGGACCCATCAGTGTGCTGTATTCAGGAAACCCATCTCATGTGCAGAGACACACATAGACTCAAAATAAAGGGATGGAGGAAGATCTATCAAGCAAATGGAAAACAAAAAAAGGCAGGGGTTGCAATCCTAGTCTCTGATAAAATAGACTTTAAACCAACAAAGATCAAAAGAGACAAAGAAGGCCATTACATAATGGTTAAGGGATCAATTCAACAAGAAGAGCTAACTATCCTAAATATATATGCACCCAACACAGGAGCACCCAGATTCATAAAGCAAGTCCTGAGTGACCTACAAAGGGACTTAAACTCCCACCAATAATAATGGGAGATTTTAACACCCCACTGTCAACATTAGACAGATCAATGAGACAGAAAGTTAACAAGGATATCCAGGAATTGAACTCAGCTCTGCACAAAGTGGACCTAATAGACATCTACAGAACTCTCCACCCCAAATCAACAGAATATACATTTTTTTCAGCACCACACCACACCTATTCCAAAATTGACCACATAGTTGGAAGTAAAGCTCTCCTCAGCAAATGTAAAAGAACAGAAATTATAACAAACTGTCTCTCAGACCACAGTGCAATCAAACTAGAACTCAGGATTAAGAAACTCACTCAAAACCGCTCAACTACATGGAAACTGAACAACCTGCTCCTGAATGACTATTGGGTACATAATGAAATGAAGGCAGAAATAAAGATGTTCTTTGAAACCAATGAGAACAAAGACACAACATACCAGAATCTCTGGGACACGTTCAAAGCAGTGTGTAGAGGGAAATTTATAGCACTAAATGCCCACAAGAGAAAGCAGGAAAGATCCAAAATTGACACCCTAACATCACAATTAAAAGAACTAGAAAAGCAAGAGCAAACACATTCAAAAGCTAGCAGAAGGCTAGAAATAACTAAAATCAGAGCAGAACTGAAGGAAATAGAGACACAAAAAACCTTCAAAAAATTAATGAATCCAGGAGCTGGTTTTTTGAAAAGATCAACAAAATTGATAGACCGCTAGCAAGACTAATAAAGAAGAAAAGAGAGAAGAATCAAATAGATGCAATAAAAAATGAAAAAGGGGATATCACCACCGATCCCACAGAAATACAATCTACCATCAGAGAATACTACAAACACCTCTATGCAAATAAACTAGAAAATCTAGAAGAAATGGATAAATTCCTCGACAAATACACCCTCCCAAGACTAAACCAGGAAGAAGTTGAATCTCTGAATAGACCAATAACAGGTTCTGAAATTGTGGCAATAATCAATAGCTTACCAACAAAAAGAGTCCAGGACCTGATGGATTCACAGCCGAATTCTACCAGAGGTACAAGGAGGAACTGGTACCATTCCTTCTGAAACTATTCCAATCGATAGAAAAAGAGGGAATCCTCCCTAACACATTTTATGAAGCCAGCATCGTCCTGATACCAAACCTGGCAGAACATAACCAAAAAAGAGAATTTCAGACCAATATCCTTGATGAACATTGATGCAAAAATCCTCAATAAAATACTGGCAAACCGAATCCAGGAACACATCAAAAAGCTTATCCACCATAATCAAGTGGGTTTCATCCCTGAGATGCAAGGCTGGTTCAACATACACAAATCAATAAATGTAATCCAGCATATAAACAGAACCAAAGACAAAAACCACATGATTATCTCAATAGATGCAGAAAAGGCCTTTGACAAAATTCAACAACCTTCATGCTAAAAACTCTCAATAAATTAGGTATTGATGGGACGTATCTCAAAATAATAAGAGCTATCTATGACAAACCCACAGCCAATATCATACTGAATGGGCAAAAACTGGAAGCATTCCCTCTGAAAACTGGCACAAGACAGGGATGCCCTCTCTCACCGCTCCTATTCAACATAGTGCTGGAAGTTCTGGCCAGAGCAATCAGGCAGGAGAAGGAAATAAAAGGTATTCAATTAGGAAAAGAGGAAGTCAAATTGTCCCTGTTTGCAGATGACATGATTGTATATCTAGAAAACCCCATTGTCTCAGCCCAAAATCTCCTTAAGCTGATTAGCAACTTCAGCAAAGTCTCAGGATACAAAATCAATGTACAAAAATCACAAGCATTCTTATACACCAATCACAGACAAACAGAGAGCCAAATCATGAGTGAACTCCCATTCACAATTGCTTCAAAGAGAATAAAATACCTAGGAATCCAACTTACAAGGGATGTGAAGGACCTCTTCAAGGAGAACTACAAACCACTGCTCAATGAAATAAAAGAGGATACAAACAAATGGAAGAACATTCCATGCTCATGGGTTGGAAGAATCAATATCGTGAAAATGGCCATACTGCCCAAGGTAATTTACAGATTCAATGCCATCCCCATCAAGCTACCAATGACTTTCTTCACAGAATTGGAAAAAACTACTTTCAAGTTCATATGGAACCAAAAAAGAGCCTGCATAGCCAAGTCAATCCTAAGCCAAAAGAACAAAGCTGGAGGCATCACGCTACCTGACTTCAAACTATACTACAAGGCTACAGTAACCAAAACAGCATGGTACTGGTACCACAACAGAGACATAGATCAATGGAACAGAACAGAGCCCTCAGAAATGATGCCGCATATCTACAACTATCTGATCTTTGACAAACCTGACAAAAACAAGAAATGGGGAAAGGATTCCCTATTTAATAAATGGTGCTGGGAAAACTGGCTAGCCATATGTAGAAAGCTGAAACTGATCCCTTCCTTACACCTTATACAAAAATAATTCAAGTGGATTAAAGACTTAAATGTTAAACCTAAACCATTAAAATCCTACAAGAAAACCTAGGCAATACCATTCAGGACATAGGCATGGGCAAGGACTTCATGTCTAAAACACCAAAAGCAATGGCAACAAAAGCCAAAATTGACAAATGGGATCTAATTAAACTAAAGAGCTTCTGCACAGCAAAAGAAACTACCATCAGAGTGAACAGGCAACCTACAGAATGGGAGAAAATTTTTGCAACCTACTCATCTGACAAAGGGCTAATATCCAGAATCTATAATGAACTCAAACAAATTTACAAGAAAAAACAAACAACCCCATCAAAAAGTGGGCAAAGGACATGAACAGACACTTCTCAAAAGAAGACATTTATGCAGCCAAAAAACACATGAAGAAATGCTCATCATCACTGGCCATCAGAGAAATGCAAATCAAAACCACAGTGAGATACCATCTCACACCAGTTAGAATGGCCATCATTAAAAAATCAGGAAACAACAGGTGCTGGAGAGGATGTGGAGAAATAGGAACACTTTTACACTGTTGGTGGGACTGTAAACTAGTTCAACCATTGTGGAAGTCAGTGTGGCGATTCCTCAGGGATCTAGAACTAGAAATACCATTTGACCCAGCCATCCCATTACTGGGTATATACCCAAAGGACTATAAATCATGCTGCTATAAAGACACATGCACACGTATGTTTATTGCGGCACTATTCACAATAGCAAAGATTGGAACCAACCCAAATGTCCAACAATGATAGACTGGATTAAGAAAATGTGGCACATATACACCATGGAATACTATGCAGCCATAAAAAATGATGAGTTCATGTCCTTTGTAGGGACATGGATGAAACTGGAAAACATCATTCTCAGTAAACTATACAAGGACAAAAAACCAAACACCGCATGTTCTCACTCATAGGTGGGAATTGAACAATGAGAACTCATGGACACATGAAGGGGAACATCACACTCCGGGGACTGTTGTGGGGTTGGGGGAGGGGGTGGGACAGCATTAGGAGATATACCTAATGCTAAATGACGAGTTAATGGGTGCAGGAAATCAACATGGCACATGTATACATATGTAACAAACCTGCACATTGTGCACATGTACCCTAAAACCTAAAGTATAATAAAAAAAAAATTAGCCGGGCGTGGGGCATCCACCTGCAGTCACAGCTGCTGGGGAGGCTGAGGCAGGAGAATGGCGTGAACATGGGAGGTGGGCTTGCAGTGAGCTGAGATCGCGCCACTGACTCCAGCCTGGGGACAGAGCAGACTCCATCTCAAAAAAAAAAGAGAGAAAATTTAATTTTATTTGTTGTTTCCTTGTCAGTAATATCATGTGATGTCATTTTACAAATATTCGTTAAGTGGCCTATAGAAACTAATGCAGAAACTATCAAAAGTTTCTATCAAAATTTTTTTTTTGGCTAATCTGTTGAGTAATGTACTTTTTTATTCTTGAATTTGTGGGGACTACAGAGATGTATTTGAACAAGAATACTTTGTTTTATAATACCGTTTACCCTTGCTGTGGTGGGTAGTAATACTATCATTGAAGTTAATGGCAAAAGGGTCAGAGGAAGGCTGTATCCTTGGAGTGTTGCTGAAGGTAAGGTTTTCTTCAGTGAATGACTTTCTATAAGACTCAAGACTGTGATTAAAAATTTGTATTTATAGTAAGTAGTATGGTAGCATACTGTATTGATATAGCCTAGATTTCAAGGACAGTATTGATTTCAGGTTCTTATAGTCTCATTTTCCTCTTAAGTATATTCATATTTTTCAAACCTATATCCTACTAAGTCAGGTAAGTATGTGTTAAGTCCTAAATAGATGGTTGAACATTTTTTTTTTTTTTTGAGATGGAGTCTCCTCTGTCACCCGGCTGGAGTGCAGTGGCATGATCTCAGCTCACTGCAACCTCTGCCTCCCGAGTTCAAATGATACTTCTGCCTCACCTCCCGAGTAGCTGGGACTATAGGCCGCACCACCACACCTGGCTAATTTTGGTATTTTTAGTAGAGACAGGGTTTCACCATATTGGCCAGGCTGGTCTGAAACTCCTGACCTTATGATCCGCCTGCCTCAGCCTCCTAAAGTGCTGGGATTACAGGCGTGAACCACCGCACCCCGCCTAGGTTGAACATTCTTAAAGAGAAAATTCAAAATGTGAATTGCTCCAAAATCTAAAACGTTTTGAGCACTGACATGCCGCTCAAAGGAAATCTCACTGGAGCATTTTGAATTTTGGATTTTTGGATTAAGGATGCTCAACCAGTAAATGTAATACAGATATTCTAGAATTCCAAAAAAATTCAAAACACTTCTGGTCCCAAGCATTTCAAATAAGAGATACTCAACTTGCCCCACCCAGGTTGGCATCCCTGCCTCATCATTAAGTCTATTTCTGTTTTCTTATTTGAAAACATACCTAAAATTCAGGGGTTCTTTACCTGGGGCCCAAAGTTTGCTCCCAGAGAATCTAATGAACCTCCTGGAATCAAACATTTTGGATAGAAGGCCAGTCACTTTTATCGGAATGTCAGATGGGTCATGGATCCTCAAGAATTATTTTAAAAATGTATAAGCCCAGTTAAAACATTCACAGTCTCCTTTCCTCAGTGCAAAAGTTGCCCTTTTTGACATCGCATATTTAGAGTAAAAAAATTTCATTAGTAAGAGATCCTCTTTACTAGTTTTGTAAGGAGTTTTTTGTTTCTTAACTTGCTATCTTAAATTATTAAGTGTTAAGTAAGGAGTTTTAAATACCAATAAAATCTTAGTTATAACACCAAACCTCAGAAGTCCTTCCTCTTGGCAATAGGTTTATTGTATTTGTTTAATCTGATATTTAATCTTCTGCATTACAGTAAGCTGAAACCAAAACTGAGACATGATTGTTTTATGTTTGTTGCTATTATCTTTGAACTTTATTTATTTTTTTTTTTAAGAGACAGGGTCTTGCTATGTTGCCCAACTGGCCTCAAACTCCTGAGCTCAAATTGATCTTCCCACGTCATGCTCCTCCCTTATCACGTCACTATAGGCACACACCACTGCCCCTGGTTTATTTTGAGCAGTTCTTTAATTTTTAGGATATTGTTTGAAGTTACTGTCCTTATTGGCAATTTTCCCACCAGTGACCCCTGTACCTTGTTCCCAGCTCCCTCTACCATGCCCAGGCAAATTTCAGTTGCTGAGCTGAGGCTTTAGAACTTACATACTGCTTAAAAATAGGCAATGGAGAAATTGATTTCCATCTCTCTTTTGTAGTGTACCCCTCTACTCTCAAGTAATATTCGTATTTGTAATACATTCCTTAAAAATAAAAGTAAAGAACCTTAAAGTTCTTGGCTCCCTTTTTCATTTTGTTTACCTTAAGATTTTTTCTAAAGTGATTCTCCCTTCACTTACACCACTGAATTTTTTAAATGTATGATAGAATAAATATATTTTTTACCAATAATGAGAAAATACATGGTTTCCCATTACAGAATTTAAAAGTTGTTTCCGGAGAGCTCATTTGTTAGGTTTATGTATCTACTTCCGAGGATTAAACTACAATAAGGCAATAATATTGTACACTTCTCTGTCATGCCCTTACGTTGAGTAGTATGTTTGTGTTAAATGTCAAAAAAATTGATGTAAGCTGTTTTGCATTTCCCCTCCTTGTTTTTACCCCCCAAGTTCCGGTGAAATATTTTTTGAAAAGACTGGGCTTAGTGGAAATATATGTGGTCTATTTGTTTCTTACAGTTGAACATGGTGATCATTGTTATTTTACAATTCTAAGAAATACGTTGATAAGGTAAGTGCAAGCAATGATGGAAATAGCATAAGATTTTCTTTCCCTAAATAAGAGTTGGACACATTTTCTTTTTGCCTTCTATAAATGAAGCTAATTTAAATTTATATCGTCAGTCTAGCAATGAAGTAGGCATTACATGTAGATGATTGTTTCTCCAAGGTTTTGAAGTCATGAGCAAAAGTTATAAAATAATTTGTGTGTCTAGGGATACATAGGAAAATTAGTCTCTTTATCATTATACTTTCTATTGAGGTTTAATACTGAAATAACTGTGGAAAGTTAAATAGAGGAGACTCAATCTAAAAAACTTGTGAAAACTATATAAGGGAAGGCTAGTTTTCGAGTCAAAAGCTAGAATTTGAATGCTAAAAGTGCACAGCCTGGTAGCTGGTGAGTAGAGCGCATTTTATGTACTGGAACATAGCAAACAAAATCAGTCTTCCTACCAGGTGAGAAAAAAATGCCTAAATTGTGTCTTGCACACCTGCTGAAAAAGAGACAGAAAGCCTATGGAACAGGACATTTAGGCCTCCTGATTAGAGGACGAGGACTAGTAAAGAGGATCTCTTACTAATAATTAGAAGAGCAGCAGCAGAGAGGAAATCATGAAGAAATAGTGTAATAGGACTAGAGATGTTAGTAGGTAAGGAACAGAAAGGGCATCAAAATAATCCTCAGTGTTTTCATGTTGAGACACATTCCTTCCTCTCCCTACCTCACTCCTCATTTCCCACTTCTCTCTCTTGCTTCTCTACATCTTTACCACATACTCTCTTTATCCTTTAGCTTTATATGTCTGTCTTAAGTTGATATCTATTCATTTTCATACCTCTACCCACTTTCCCAAAACATAAGAATCTCTTTAGCTGTGTAAAGAAAGGTAGTAACATAAATCTGGATAATAATTGGAAATTGTGGAACAAGAAGAAGGTCATTCTCAAAAGTGAGAAGTGAGGGAGAAATTTTAAGAGAGTCAAACTGCTACCTTAAGAAATACAGTAGAGATGAGAGTGAATTTTGAAATTAAAGAAATTGGCATGTAATTGATCTTTATTTTCAAAGGAGCAGGTGTTTTGGGTAGGAACTACATGATAGGATTGATTCAGCAGTTGGGGTTACCAGGCCTCACTTAGTAGAGAAGAGCAAATGCGTGCGAAGGTCATCCTCTGGGTTTTGAGAATACAACTTCAGGCTCTATTATGAAGTATTCCCTTCCTCTTCCATTCTTAAGGTGTGACTTCAAAAGAATAACTATTAATAATATAATCTGCTATGACAGTATATAAGTAGAGAATGTTTAATAAATCCTAATTGCCATTGCATTCCTCTTGTTTTTAAATCTTCTATGGTACTTGCCCAGTGCTTGACACCATGGTTTTCTATAACTTTCTCTTGTGTATTTTAAAAGTATACAATCAATAATTGCCTACATACCTAAAACGCCGTAGAGGGGAAATCTAGTTACTGAGTCAGAGGCTACTTTATTGAGGAGGAGTCTCACTCTGTTTCCCAGGCTGGAGTGCAGTGGCATGATTTTGGCTCACTGCAACCTCCACCTCCCGGGTTCAAGTAATTCTCCTGCCTGAGCCTCCCGAGTAGCTGGGATTACAGGTGTGCACCACCACACCTGGCTAATTTTTGTATTTTTAGTAGAGATGATATTTCACCATGTTGGCCAGGCTGGTCTCAAACTCCTGACCTCAAGTGAGCCTCCTGCCTTGGCCTCCCACAGTACTGAGATTACAGGCGTGAGCTACCATGCCCACCCAGCCCAGAGGCTACTTTGAATATTCGAAAGATCACAGCCTGGCAGCTAGTGAGGGGCCTCCCTAGTGTAAGCATTCCAGAGCAAACTGACCATGCCTGCAGGAAGAATTAATACAGCAGACCAGCAAGACTTTTATGCCTAAAAATTCTGAAGTTATATATTATTAAAAAGATGTATATTTAATTTAGCTCATGTCTTTATGACAAAGGCATCTAGTGGATATTTAATAAATACTTGGAAGGAAATACAATACCAGTATTGCAGATAGATGTCCGTAAATCCCAAGTAATTGAAATTTTGCAGGTCAAAGGAATAGTGTTTTCTTCTAAGAAAGAGGCAAGTTCAAAGAAGTTTTGCTAATTAAGAGACTTACTCCAGGTAAACCAAGGAAGACAATGGAAAGGAGGAAAACTATACAAATATTTTTGGTGTGTGGAGATGGGTGTTTCAGAAATCAAATAGGGAAAGAAAGCAAGACGAGAAGAAGGTTACGGTATCAGCGATGGGAAATGAAAGAGACAAATTCCTGAAACTGTGGGGAAAGTGTATTGCTAATTACCAAATTATTTTGAGAATGGAGGAGTGGGTTGAATCATAAAAGGATAAAGCATATTTAATTAAATGGAAATCAAGACTTTTATAATCTGGAAAAATCAGAATTATGTAGTCATATAGAAGTGAAAGTGATTTTAATGAAAGGGAAAATCATTCATTATCTAAAATGTTAGATGACACTAACAAAAATAGCTTAACAGTTAGTAAATTCACCTTACTTTTATTTTACACATTCATGCAAACATTTCATGTAAGTATTCTTCCTTAGAACCTTTAATGATTTTTCAGTGATGCATGTAATATATAATAATTAAAATTAGGCCAGGCGCAGTGGCTCACACCCATAATCCCAGCGCTTTGGGAGGCCAAGATGGGAGAATTGCTTCAGCTCAGGAGTTCAAGACTGGCCTGAGCAACATGGCAAAACCTCGTCTCTACTAAGAATACAAAAAATAGTTGGGTGTGGTGGTGCATGCCTGTAGTCTCAGCTACTCAGGAGGCTGAGGCGGGAAGATGGTTTGAGCATGAAAGGCAGAGGTTGTAGTTAGCTGAGATTGTACCACCACACACCATCCAGCCTGGGAGACAAAGCGAGACCCTGTATCAAAAAAAACAAAAAAATATCGGGGGAACCCACCCCCAATATTTCAACATAGGTTTTTTCTGTTTTCCATAAGTGTCAGCCAGCTGAGAAAGAAAGAGAAAGATTACTAAGAGACGAATTTTACAGCTGGGCCACCAGGGGTGACATCACATATCGGTAGGACTGTGATGCCCACCCGAGCCTCAAAACCAGCAAGTTTTTTAAGGATTTCAAAAGGGGAGGGGGTGTACGAACAGGGTGTAGATAGGTACAAAGATCACATTCTTCAAAGGGCAAAAAGCATAACAAAGTTCACATGCTTCTGAGGAAACAGGACAAAGAGCAAAAGGCAGAACTTCTGATAAGGGTCTATGTTCAGCGGTGCATGTATTGTCTTGATAAACATCTTAAACAACAGAAAACAGGGTTTGAGAGCAGAGAACCGGTCTGACCACAAATTTAACAGGGTGGAGTTTCCCAATCTAGTAAGCCTGAGGGTACAGCAGGAGACCAGGGCGTATCTCAGTCCTTATCTCAACCACATAGGACAGACATTCCCAGAACAGCTGTTTGTAGACTTCCCCCGCAGGAATGCATTCCTTTCCAGAATATTAGTATCAATATTCCTTGCTAGGAAAAGAATTTGGTGATATCTTCCCTACTTGCATGTCTGTTTGTAGGCTCTCTGCAAGAAGAAAAATATGGTTTTTGCCCGACCCATAGGCAGTCAGACCTTATGGTTGTCTTCCCTTCTTCCCTAAAAATTGCTGTTATTCTGTTCTTTTTCAATGTGCGCTGATTTCATATTGTTCAAACACATATGTTTTACAGTCAATCTTTACAGTTAACACAGTTATCACAGTGGTCTTGAGGTGATGACATACTCAGCATATGAAGATAAAAGGATTAAGAGATTACAGGTGTAATAAATTATGAAAGTATTATTTGGGAATTGATAAATGTCCATATTAAAATAAAATCTTCACAATTTATGTTCTCTGCCACGGCTCCAGCTGGTCCTTCCGTTTGGTGTCCCTGACTTCTCACAAAAAAATCCCAAGAAATCCTATGCCCTCAAGATACCTTTTAGGGTTTCCAATGGGTATGGTTTCAAAACTGCCGTTCTTCTGTACTTACTTCCTGTTGAATTAAGGTGTCTTTGAGAGGCAAGAGAGTATGATGTTTGTTCCTAGTCCACCAGCCTATCAGGCTGGCATGGTAGATACACTCTATGAGGCTGACAGGCCCTTACTTGATTCTTTTGTCCAGTAAAAATATCTATAACCAGCATCCAGGAGGGATACTGTCAGTGAAACCTGCTTAGCTGAGGACTGGCTGTGTGTGTGCCTCCAGACCAATCATATGTTTGTTTTGAGATACATTTTTCGGAGGAAGGTAATACACACACGCCATGTATTTTCTTTTTGTTTCATACTTTTCTTCTATAATTTCCTGTATCCATTGGTTCTCTCAAGGCAAACGGTGGCATGTTAGCCACAGTGGACACTGCACAGGAGAGCAAGGGGTGGGAGATTAGGGTGCTGCAAGCAGAATAATAAATTTCAGCCCAACCTTATGTCTGTTGAATCAGAACTGCTGAGTATGGGGCTCAGGCTCCCGTGTTTGAATAAGCCCTCAAGTGACTCTGATGCTAAAGTTTGCAAAGCACTGCTCTAGAAGTTTGGGAGGTCCCAGGGTCAGGCACCTGCTGAGGAGGAAGAGTTGTTCCTGGGATTCCCTGCCTATTCTAATCAAAAACTCAAATTTAGGAAAGCCAGTGAAG